>NC_056731.1:293549887-293772387 GCF_019279795.1 Protopterus annectens | reverse complement strand
GTCGGCACAGTTATTAATGTTTATTCCTGTTCTCATCTATGAGAGTTCAAGTGATGAGACTCTCTCATATTATAGCTGGGCAGGAGACATTTCTTTGACCTATTCTCTATCCATTGTTGAAGGGTGTGCAGTGACTTCTTGTCCTCAGCCAAGCTGTCTCTCTTGAAGGGCCATAGCCTACAGTGCTGGAAGTCTGGAAGTGTGCACTCTCTGTAATGGTATTCCCTTAACCTTTACCAGAGCTGAACAAGCAGCAACAACTATTGACTCTCATTTTCAGCCCTAAGGAGGGGGAGCTAGCTAGTGTTCTTAATTTATCGCCATCCTTCCATAGCTAGCTGTCTACCACCTAGGCTGCCTAATGTAGTCACTAACAGCATAGGTGGAAGCCTGCCCTGTGGCAACAGCCATAAAATAAACGTTGACTTATTTTAACACACTAATGTTTTCTTTTGTTGGAAATTATTTTTTTCTTCACTTAAAATGTTATGCGCACTGGCTATTTCTGTCATTTTATTAGCAAGTAAACTATACTGATTTATTTTTCTTTTCTAAAACTGCACATGAACTAGATAGGAAGGATTTGAGTATTAGTCATGGTATGTGAATGGCTATTTAAGCACCACCAGTTTATTCTTATCTCCGAGTATCTAAATACTTATGTATATGCACAGACACAGACACACACACACACACACACACACACACACACACACACACACACACACACACAAATACACACGCACACATGCACAAAGACTTTCATGTACACACAACCATGCACATGTATACATACAGAAACTTTCATGTGCAGCGATCTCACATATGCTCAGATGCACACACACACACACACACACACACACACACACACACACACACACACACACACACACACACACACTCTCTCTCGTGTGCTCACAATATCCATGCACATGTGCACACATGGATATTGTTGTATAACTTGTCAGTGATGCCCTTAGTTACTGCTTTAACATTATTGACATATTCTCCAAATTTTCAGTAGTTTTAAGAATAATCAACATGCAGACATGCTTATCATAATTGTGTTAATTTTAAATAGAATAAGCATTTATTCTTAATAATTAATTAGTTAATTAATTTATTATTAATGGATAAAATTATCTGCAATAATAATATGTTTTATCCATATTTATAGATTTAGTCCAAAGCAGCCATGCTGAAAATTTAGTGAAAGCACTCTTACAAATGTCTCCATTATGTACATGTTATGTATTTAACCATAACAATAATTGTAATGAGAACCACTTTGCAATATTTACTAAATCAGTACAACTCTGATACCATGCTCAAAACATGGGTTTGTACATACGGGATGGACTTCCATAGTTTGTAATGGATTTCAATAAGTTTCTCTATAATGTTTATGGCGGGAGAGTACAAAAAGTTACTGTAATTCGATACTGTTCGGGCATAATTTTAAAATTAAATGCAGAATCTACATTTTTTCTGTATTTTTATGTCAGTGCTTGCCTAGTTTGGGTGGCAGTACCATTCCCAATGGACAAAAAATACAATCATGACTTGCTGTGTACAGGAGCATTGCAGTTTCTTGCAATTACAATTTATGTAAGTTTTTTTTTTTTTTTGTAAATATGACCCCCCCCCCCCAGTTTTGCAGCAACTAACATTTTCTACTGTAATTGTCTCATACCATGTTGTGGACAGACACAGGAAGCAGTGGCGTATATCTCTGTCCTCACACTTAGACATTCTTTCGGGCTTACCTCCATCTTCCCTGCTGGTTGTTTGAACTGCATCATCACAGTATCAAGGTGTGAACTCAGTGTCACATTCCCCAAGTTTGTCACTGACTAACTAATGTGCTCAAAATTAATATTACAGTATTTTAAGACTTGTACTGAGCAAGGTTGCTTATGTACATACATTGTCTGTGTGTTTTTTCCTTATGTCTGATATTATGTTTATGCATTAAATATATTGTTTTAGTGTAGCTTTATGAGATATTTTAGCTGATTTGCTACATTGTGATGTATGCTTTATTTATTTTAATATGTTAACAAAGGCAGAGAACTGAGCCAACTGGATCTTTTTCAGACTCACATCAGGAGTATAAACTCAAGAAATATATATATATATATATATATATATATATATATATATATATATATATATATATATATCATTACATGATGAGAAAATCAAAACAGTAAAAAGTAACATAAAATATGAAATATAATATGTTCAGAATATGCAATATAACACAGCTGTAATAGTAGAATAATATGTATTCTACATTGCTCTGAGTTTCAGTTTGAGAAAGACAACAGTTTTAATGCCAGGTGATTTGGGCATAAAAGTCACGCTATATGTAGAAACATTCCATTTTTGTTGCATAGCTTTTATATCTGAAAGTGCAAAGGAAGAGAGAAAAACTCCCAATATTATAAACTTTAATTGGATGGTTAAGAAACTTAGGGTTCCGGCTAAAGTTTGAAGTTTACATATGAGTGGTTACTGCTGATAGGTTAAGGAGGAGTGGTTACTGCTAAGTTAAGGAGGAGGAAACTACCAGAAGTAGCTGGGAAAGTTATGGGGTTATAGTAACCTGGAAACATTTTGCTTTTGGCACTGTTCAACCGATGCTTTTCCAGTTTATTTCAGAAAATATAAGATGTTTCATTACTTTTCAAGGAGGTGGACAGCTATTCCCCAATTATTGGTGGCTAGTCACTGCAAACAAGTTTCTTATGAGGGGTACAGAATAATACAATGTTTGGAGGAGAGATCTAAGGGTATATTGGCATGCCAGCTTGATATAGTACTTAGGAACAAAGGAAATGTATTTAATCTAACCAGTTTACAAAGAAATGAACCCACAAGGAAGTCTGTTCGCCAATGGATAGGAAGCAGTTTGTCTTGTTTTTAAAATGTGGTGCTTGATATGGACCAAGAGTTACCAATATATTTTGTTTGAAGTTATCTGTATGGAGGACTGTTCTTCTCTTAGAAGGCAGCAGCACTGAGGGAGGACTGTACTCAAGTTATTTCTGCAGAACCCCTTTTCCAGCTGCTGCTGTACCTTCTAGGGTCAAGAAATGTGTCATTTTCCAGGTGTGAATGAATAATTTATTTTTTTCTTTTGGTCAGCTCTATGTAATGTTGAAAGGTCAGTGCTTAGTTCAGTCATATCTCTGCATACCCAAGTGTTTTAGAGGTCTTGATAATACTGGTAGAAATAATTTAGAGCTCTCAGTCCTTTAATGTATGGGCTAACTTCTGCTGGGTCCTAAGTAACATAGACATATTTATTTATTAATTGATTGACTGATTGACTGGTCAATTATATGCAGTTTTTGCACCTAAAGTTAGGAGCACAATCAAAAGTGGCTGCTTCAAGTCTGACTTAATTGAAGCTTCCTAGTATAACTTAGAACTAAAGTAATTTCTTGGTTTTGCTAAGAAAAAGTTTGCCTGTGTTTGTGTGACTTCACAGTTAAAATAATTTTGTTGTGGAAAAGGGAGATGCACAATTGGGCTTACCTCTCTGTACTGCAAAACCACTTGCATTTTTAAATTACTACATTTTCAATGGAATCATTGAGTGTCATTTTTCAGTCATGTTTGGATTTGTTTACTATCAGTCAAAAAATGTGTTGAAGGCCCATTTTATGATTCCCAGAAAACTATTTCTTAGCTACATTTTTAATAAAATGTTTGGAAAATGTTTGGTCTCATCCAATAGTGAAATATGTCACAGAGCAGCTTTCTCAAACACTGCTCTACACATGTGGCAATGTTTACAGGTACTAGATAAGTAGATAATCATGTAAAAAAGGTCCTTGCTAGGTATGTTATTGCTACTGGTGATATGCAACAGTGCTGTGTTTTCTAAGGCTGAATTAGTCTGATGTTTTGTAAGGAACAATATTTATTACGTATGGGCCTAACCCAAAGACAGAAAACAAATCAACATGCTACTATTAGAAGCCATAGTTAAAAACATATTCAGATAAATATGTTTAGCCATGTACAAATGTCATTAATATATAACAGACAAGGAAAATGCTTAGATAGGAAGATACACCCGAGTTCATAGCTTTGCTTTGTGAATCGGTGGGCTGGCTATACTTAAATATGTATCTATGCATGCATGTTTATTTTTTTATATACTGTTTTTCACACAGCAGTCGGCTCTGTATATTTTTGTAATTATTACATAAGAATGCATGTATGTGTGCATTTATTTATGCATAGCAAATGTTGGTTTGGTGATTAATTCCACTGGACCTGTGTCTTATTTTCAGGGAAATCCAGGTATGATATTTCTACTAACTAAAAGAAATTTGCCAAAATGGTATGACTATTGCACAAGAAAAGAACAATTAAAGAAAGAAATTGCCTCTATGTTATGGGAACTGCAATGTGATCTTATTGCTTGTGAAGCATTCATAAGTGGATATACTGAAATTTCTGAAACTGCTTTTAGCTCCAAATGTGGTACCTATTTTCTTTCCTATATTTTTATGTACTCTGATTGCATTTTTGGACAATACCCACTCTTGTTTTCTGTATTTAATCTTAAGTAAAAGTTGAAAAAAGCTGACATTAATCAGTGGAATTAGACATTTAACAAACACATAAAACAGTGCAAATAAATAATACATGTACATTTTCAAAAAACTCTGAGCAGAAAAAAAAGAAAACAAAGAAAACAGCAATAGTCACAGACACACACACACACACACACACATATATATATATATATATATATATATATATATATATATATAATGTATAAGTTTCATAAAACAAGTAATATGGGAATGTTTCATTGACATGACTAAAATATACAGTCTAGAAAACAGCAAGTACATAGATATTCAAACAGCGTTATTCAAACGTTACTTGGATTTTTGCTGTACAGTACTTTTCCTCAAAATACAGACTTGCCACATTACTTTTTTAGCATAGAATGCAAGTAAGACATTTGTGTTTGTCTACTAATAAGTTATGATTCCATCATAGCAAGTAGAAAATAAAGTTAAGAAGCACCTCTGTAGTCTCATAGTGACTATATTTTAGTTGTTCATTTGTCTTCTAATCTACCATTTAAAATATAGCACAATAGTTAAATCCTCCAACAATTTGCACTTATGTATGCTGGTAATAGACTTCTAATGATGTAAATGAGCAAATTAGTAATGGCACACTCTGACTGCTGTACATTTCTTAAAACCCTCCATTTAAATAACGTTTGACTATAAATACTGTACTGCTTGCAATGCCCTTGGCCAGATGAATTAAAACCAGACCCAATCTCAGTTAGACAACAACTTAAAGGAAAGCAATGCCATTATTATTGTTTTAATCATCGTTGAATCCAACAATGCTGCTACACACTTGCATATACATGTTGTCACACACACATTATATATCTATATATATATATATATATATATATATATATATATATATATATATATATATATATATATATATATATATATGGGTTCATGACAAGTTGCAAAATCCAAAAGACAGACAAGCGAAAAAGGCTCAGACCCAGAAGAACACCTCCAACCCAATGTACCTTAACGTAAATTTATTAAAAGCACAAGACACAGCAGCGTTTTCGCTACAAACACAATGTAGCTTCTTCAGAGGATTTTACAAACACAACCAGAATGCACCTTTTATATAAGTATGCTAATTGTATAATTGCATAATTACAAATTTTCTCACTTCATGGCAGTGTTACTACTCAATAAAGTTTAAATAATGCAGAAAATAGACTCATAAGTCCCTCCTTTAAATTACATACAATAAAAAATATAATAATAAATGTGTAAAAAATGTTTTAAAATTACAAGTTGGTGCCCGAGGGCCCGTATGAACAATATAAAAGCATTTTAACACTTAGAAATGTCCTGTAAAAATGCAACTCCTTTTTAAATTAAATAGTTATTACAACAAAGTAATTTAACAAAAACTTTTTAATATATGTACAACACAAACATTAACTGACTCAATATGGTGTATCCACATCTGTATAAAAGATACACTAGTGGACCAGTGTATGTATAAGGGGGTACTGTAAATGTGCGTCAGAAAATGCATGTATATCTGACAGAGTGGACTATTCACAATAGGGGCCCTACAACAATGAAAAATGTATACAAGATCCTTTATTAAAACACAAAGTTTTACCCTATGCTGGTAACCTCCAGTAAAAAGAAAAAAAGAGCATCTAAATTTGTGTGTGAAAAAATAAGTTTCACCATGATAAATAAAAATTGTGTTTATTAAGGGTCTAAGTTTAGCAAACCATAAATAAAAAACTTTCATCTCAAATATGATTTGTACTTTAAAAACGGTGCTATATTACAGCTCTCATTAAGGCCTGGTGTATTGAACGCATCTAGTTTCAATTGCCATAGAAGTTCACGTATTTCCAGTAGCAGTGAAGTAGGGCCACCCCTAATGGACACAGGTAGATGGTCAATGCCCATAAACAAGAACGCATGGCCAGGGTTGTTGGCTATATGCTTGGCCAAAGCATTTTCGCATTTGTTATTTTTAATTGCGTAACAATGCTGGTAAATGCGTTCTTTAAACTTTCTATCCGTCTTACCGACGTAGAAGGCTGGACAACATGTGCAAAAAGCCACATAAATGATTGACTTTGTTTCGCAACTAATTCTGTAATGGGTAGAAAATTTTTTATCCAAAATAACAAAAGAACTACCAGCCTTTATGTAATTGCACCAGTTGCACAAACCACATGCAAATGAACCCTTGGTCCTATTAACCAAACCTACTGTAGGACTCCATTGAAATAAGTCCATTATATTTCTACCTCTCTTAAAGACAATACGAGGTTTATCACCCAGTTTGTCAGATAACAAAGAGTGTGTAGAGATGAAAGCCCAATTCTTGGTCAAAATCCCTAAAATAGTGTCAGCATTAACATTGTATGTCGTAATAAAACTACAAGGGTACTCCTGTGGTGACAGTTCAACAGTCAATTCGACAGCGTTAGTACATACTGGATTTTGTACAGCCCTAAATGGCAAAACTGTATCTTCAACCCCTATGGGTAACATGGAAAGTAAGGGTTTGTAAAGGCCTTTCTTTCTCTTAGTGATTACTTCAATCATAAGGTCATCCACTAAACTCTGTGGGTAACCACGATGGAGAAAAAGCTCCTTTAAGTGATTACCTTCCAGTAAGAAGTCACTCAACTCACTGCACATTCTCACAGCCCTCACCAGTTGGCCTTTCACTATGGCTCTTTTTTGTTTAAATGGGTGAGAGCTTGTGAAATGAAGAAAGGAATTAACATATGTTTCCTTTCTAAAAATGGCAGATTTAAGCTTACCAGGCAGTGGAATTCTTGACAGTTTTACATCTAGGTAATCAATCGAATCAGTATTAAAGTGGTAAGTGAATTTCAAAAATTTAAATATTCAACAAATGAATGTGCAAGTATTGAATCACCTTTAAATAGTACAAAGACGTCATCCAAAAACCGCGTGTAATAAATCAGCTTCTCATTCCAGTCCTTATTATTCAACACAAAGTGTCTTTCCCAGTAGGCCATAAATAAGTTGGCTACAGCGGCCCCGCAAGGTGAGCCCATCGCTACACCTTGTTTCTGGATGTAAACATCTTTCTCAAACATGAAAAAATTATAAGATAGAATGATGTCTAAAAGTTCCGTAGCATTATTTATGTCAGTTCTAGGGGCCCCTAACTCAATTAAAAGGAGCTCTACCCATTCCAGTGCTTCTTGGTGGGGAATAGATGTATATAAATCGACTACGTCGATAGTTAGAAAGTTTGTGGTCTCTTCCACATTAACCCCATTCAAATTAGATAAAAAAGACCAAGAGTCCTTGCAAATGCTCGGGATGAGTTTAACATACTTAGAAAGTAGAGAGTCTACATATTTGGAACAAGGATAAGAAATTGATGTTCTACCATCAATTAAAGCCCTCATAGGGGGGTTAGCCAAATTTTTGTGAACTTTAGGTATGCCAAACATGACAGGTGTTTTTGGATTCAGAATGTCAATGTATTTAAAAGTATCAATATCTATTCTGCCACCAATAAAGAGGTCTCTGAAGTAACCCCTCATTCTGTTAGAACAAACATTCATTTCATTTACAGAAGAGGCCTCATAGGCTGGTGAATCAAGTACCTTATACATTCTTTCCACATAGTCCGTTTGTTCAAAAATGGCTAAGCCCCCACCTTTGTCTGGTTTGATAATTCTAACAGCAGAAGCACACAGTTTATTAAGGGCTTGTAACTGTTCTTTAGAAATGTTGAAGTAGTTGGGCTTTGGAGTGAACTGCTTGTCCATATGTCTAATGTCTAATTCACATGCATATTCAAACATTTTTAAAGCCACATGTAATGGTGGATTAAACACACTTGGAAGTCTTAATTTCATCATGTCACAGCTTATTGGATTATTGAATAACAATTTTAAATTAAGTTTCCTGACGTAACATTTTAGGTCCAATAAAACCCTAGCCACATCACATCTTTTAGATGGAACAAAGGTATTAGCTAAAGCTAAAAGTTCCACCAATTCTGGCTCTAACGAAAGGGAAGAAAAGTTATAAATTTTGAAATCACCACTCACATTCAAAATAATGGTAGGTGAACTATTAGACGAACCAGCCTCATACAACGTTAATTGTTCCAATTCCTGTTCCCCCTCTGGCGAGGTTGGTTGTTCCTGTTCCCTAAAAAAGGAGGGTTATCCTCAATTGGAGTATTAGTGGTTCCTGGGTAATTACTTGTAGTAGGTGGGTCATTATAACCAACCTTATTACCCTGTCTTTCTCTGTTTCTATTACTTCTCCTAAGAGGGTGTTGACCTTCATTATTAGAAGTGTGATTATTGTTACTAGGAGCAGGTTCAGTAACTTCACTAACCATATGTGTAGTCAAGTCGGCCCCAGTAACAACCTGCTTGTTGGCACATAATTTAGGGTATGCTCTATCGTTAGAGTATGCTATCTGTCCCTATGCAATTTTTTTGCTTTGTTTGTTTTGATTTTGACCAAATAAGTGTCAATGCTTGAAAAAATACGTGTATAATCAAATGTAAACTTAGAAAAAGAAGAATTGGTTTTAATTTCTTCATCTAAGGCACACACCTCTTTAGTCAAGGTGTCTATACAAATAGAATAGTGTTTCACTAACAGTTCTATTAACTGCAAGCCCTGTTTCTGAAAAAAGCACTTTAAATCAGATAAAAAATCACAATTATCAATAAAAGTAGTTGGAGAAAAAACACTCCTAAGTCCTTTCGGTACAAGTCCTTCGTTCAAACATTGCTTGAAGTAAGCAACTTCAAGCTGCAATTTCCTTAATTTATAAGTCTTAGTGTCCAGTAGTTTTAACTTATCCGACACAGATTTAGAACCATTGAGAAAGTTAGAGCTGTCCGGCACCGGCGGAGCATCTTGAGGAGGTTGCATAAAAGTTAAAAAGTCACCTGTGTTGCGAATCCATTCGGATATGGATGCGACGCCTATAAGTGCATCTTGACGACCAGCGCTTGAGTTCTGCATATCAGCCGACCCATTAGGAACACCAAAAACCACAGATTTATCCAAACATAAAGCCATTCTTGGCGGTTGAGCTGCGGGTATAGTTCCTTGTGAGTCACTTGGTTCACTCGATGTTCTAGCTAGCAAAATGGTAGCTTCCAGGTTAGCGGAAGAACGTACAGAATAGTTCCTCTCAAATGACTCAAGCCGTACATTGATAGAGTCTATTTTCCGTGTAAGAGCCAAAAGTAAGTCCGGTACATCCGAATTATCTGTTTTACTCGAACCAAACAAGTTAGGGCTAGGAGGGCTCTCCATAGGTTCCGAAGCCATAAAGACACTGACAAGTTGCAAAATCCAAAAGACAGACAAGCGAAAAAAAACTTATTTTTTCACACACAAATTTAGATGCTCTTTTTTTCTTTTTACTGGAGGTTACCAGCATAGGGTAAAACTTTGTGTTTTAATAAAGGATCTTGTATACATTTTTCATTGTTGTAGGGCCCCTATTGTGAATAGTCCACTCTGTCAGATATACATGCATTTTCTGACGCACATTTACAGTACCCCCTTATACATACACTGGTCCACTAGTGTATCTTTTATACAGATGTGGATACACCATATTGAGTCAGTTAATGTTTGTGTTGTACATATATTAAAAAGTTTTTGTTAAATTACTTTGTTGTAATAACTATTTAATTTAAAAAGGAGTTGCATTTTTACAGGACATTTCTAAGTGTTAAAATGCTTTTATATTGTTCATACGGGCCCTCGGGCACCAACTTGTAATTTAAAAAAAAATTTTTTACACATTTATTATTATATTTTTTATTGTATGTAATTTAAAGGAGGGACTTATGAGTCTATTTTCTGCATTATTTAAACTTTATTGAGTAGTAACACTGCCATGAAGTGAGAAAATTTGTAATTATGCAATTATACAATTAGCATACTTATATAAAAGGTGCATTCTGGTTGTGTTTGTAAAATCCTCTGAAGAAGCTACATTGTGTTTGTAGCGAAAACGCTGCTGTGTCTTGTGCTTTTAATAAATTTGCGTTAAGGTACATTGGGTTGAAGGTGTTCTTCTGGGTCTGAGCCTTTTTCGCTTTTCTATATATGGGTTCATGTCAAACCCACGACATGTTCAAATATCGAAAGTGACTACACCGAAACGAAAACATCGACATTTCAAAACATCGACAGTACAGGTATACGAAAGGACAGCGCTAACATGGGTCCTGCAAGGGGGAAGTAAAGGATATGATATGATACTGTACCCATACTACTTCCCCCTTGCAGGACCCATGTTAGCGCTGTCCTTTCGTATACCTGTACTGTCGATGTTTTGAAATGTCGATGTTTTCGTTTTGGTGTAGTCACTTTCGATATTTGAACATGTCGTGGGTTTGATATGAACCCATATATATATATATATATATATATATATATATATATATATTCCTATTATTTTAGCGAATGCAACAAATTGCGAATGCTGTTTAGTCGAACTTCATTATGCAAAATGGCAAAATACCAAAAGCACGGAACAGAGATTTTTTTTCTAGGGAAAAAAATAGCTGGGCCATTTTCGAGACTTTATTTTGTGTTTTGATTTTTTTTTTTTTTTACGTATCAGTGATTTTTTTCCCTCAGAAAAAAATCGCTGATCCGTGTGTTCGACATTTTGGGTTTTCTGGGATTGTTGGTCGATTATATAAAATTCGCAATTCTGTGCATTCGCTTATATAATATAGACCCTATATATATAAAATGCATATGTAAAATTTCTTGTAACTTTAATCAAAACCAGTCATTTTATTATAAAAGATGTATAAATCTTCCATTCTCTTTATAAATAACCTCACCTCATTGATCTTTGACATGTGGATATATGGACTGAATTTGTAGTAATTCATCTACATACCCTCATATTTGTTAGTTACAGTGACAAACTATTCTTTACAAAACTCTTATCACACAGAAATTGCAAGTACATTCATTCCTAAGTTCAAAATTATTTATTTATTCATTATTTTATTGATTTATTTCATCTGGCAGTTAATAGTAGATGATTAAAGCTTCAAACTGCTAACAATCTGCGTCCTGAAAAGGTTTGATTCCTTCCTATTCCATCTGCCTGCTGTGTGACTCTGAGCAAGTTACTTAACCAGGCAGTGCCCCCAGGTCACCCTCCTAAAAAGGGACACTTGTGTGCAGTGGGCTTACCCACTTTAATGTATAAAGATGCATATTTATTTATTTGTTTGTTTGTTTATTTTTATTTACGATGTACAATGGTTACTGAAGCAAAATGACCACTGAACAGATGACACTCTGTCTTAGCAATTTCTCTTACCATTACAGGAGAGTATCATAAATATTTTAAGTATGCAGGCTATTTATGTCTGTAAAAATAAAAACAAACTGAATTGCTTGAGCTTGCACATTGAACTAACAATAGCCATGCATGAACATGCATATGCTATATTTGAAATGCTAGCAGAATAATACTAAAACATTCCCCCCACCAGCAATAGCCTTAGAACCCCAGTCTGTTGTTACTTTATTTCCTAAGAAAATGGTATTTCATATTTAAGGCAGAACAGTTCCTACAGAATGTTAAACACTAGTCATCCCAAGTTTTCTGATTACAGTTGCTACTAATGATCTGCTTGAAAAAATAACCAACTAAACACTCCTGTCAGAATAACTGTGCTTTAATCAACCATCTAAACTGCTTTTCTTCCATTTTATATAAGTTGTATTATTTTGCATGATTTTTATAAAAGTAGACCAAACATAAGAAATAGTAAAACACTGCTTTGTTAAATATGTATATGCAAAGCAAAATATGCTCACATATGCTTTATTAAAAGTATAATGCATACAAAACCATACAAGGATATACTCATCCGTGTCTTAATGAGAATATTGTTACTTTCATTCATTACATACCTAACCTTTTCATCAACATTGTTTTTTGCATGTGCTTAAAGAAGCAACACTTGTTAGTCAAAGGTTGTTAGCGTTAAGATGTGTGGTGTATGTCAGCAGTTTTAGACAGTGGTACCTATGCACACATACACAGGTGTGTGTGTGTGTGTGTGTGTGTGTGTGTGTGTGTGTGTGTGTGTGTGTGTGTGTGTGTGTGTGTGTGTGTGTGTGTGTGTGTGTGTGTGTGTGTGTGTGTGTGTGTGTGTGTGTGTGTGTGTGTGTGTGTGTGTGTGTGTGTGAGCAATATTTATTTATAAAAAATACATGAAAACATATATATATGCACATGACTTCCATATGTGTATAAATGTTATTTAGATATACAAATGTACATATGTATAAAGCACCTTTTAAAATGATTTTTTTCATAGTGTTTAGAAATGGGGTAAGAAAGAGGAGAGAGAATGGTTGTTGCTTTAAGAATAAACTTTTCTCAGTCATCATGGATTGATATTTTCCAGGAAAGCACGTACATTATGAATGTGGGTACTTGTGTTTATGAATACTAATTGCTTTCATTCTTAAACCACCCTGTCTGTTCTACTTCTGCTGTTTAAAGTAGTCATGTCATTTTCAATATATTTTGATATTAAATGCTTCATTTTTATAACATGGTCAGAGTTAAGGCACCTTTGATTTTTTTTTCAAGAAAACAGTACATAAAGCATTATTTTTCTTAATAATCTTTTAAGGCAGCCTGAAATAAAACTTTAAAGCATATTACTTGAGGTTTGAAGATGTCTTGAATTGTATTTTGTTGATTGATCTTAGGTGACTATCCCTGTATTCGTTGGAATTTTACTGTTTAAAACTGCCTACCCATGTTTTTCAGTGTTTTTTTTTTTCTTTTGCAATGAGCTGTTAAGCAGGTCATCCAAAAAAGGATGGAAATTGTAGAACAATATCTACCTTCTTGTGAATTAGGTTCTTTGTAGGTTAAACAATTGTCAGCTAAATGTAAACAGTTTTGCTTGAATTTGAATTATTTGTATTTGTACATGCTGCTTTTACATTTCTACTTTCACTAAAAATATTTAATTTAAAATATGACACCTGTGTTATTCATGAACTGTGGCAATTGTGAGATAAAGTTATTTTGTTTATGAATGAAGATGATTGACATAAAGTGGATTATAATGTCACAAACAGGGAAATATTTGTATGTAAAAAGATAAGCACACGTGCATAAAAACAGACTCACACACAGCTGTGGGCACACATAGAGCATGTGACCTACTGAACAGTTTGTTGCAACAGTTTCTAAACAACTTTAGGTTAATTAAAAAGACCATTGTCATAGTCAGTGCAATATAAATAAGTGCAATAAACTAGATATAATCCACTAATTGTTTAGATTACATTGCAGAGCAACTTACACCTTTGATGTGTATTTCAAGTTGTTCAGATAAGTTTGATATACAAGTTTACACACTAAATTTATCTGAACAACATTTAGAAACTGTGGTGTTTATTTTAGAATTAACAGTTGTTTCAGAGCTGTAATACAATCCAGTCATTACACCTTGCTAGAATGCAAGCAGTTGCATTTTCCTAGTTTTCTTTACAACTTGCCACTTACGGTCTGACTGGACATCTAAAGCAAGCAGAGTCCACATTCATTTGAAGAAAGGTGTTTATTAGCTCAAATGGAGATACACTACACACAAAACATTATAAAGTCAAAAAAGTAAAATAAGCTGGAATAGTTGTAAGAAAATAATGCACTTGAATTTTTTAATATGATATGAAGCTATCTTTTAAATAAAACAAATACAGCATTTGTGGTCAGACATCCCCAACCAGTTACCAAATGATAAGACAGACAGACAAATAAATAGTTCCATAACATTGTGTGTGGACACTGACATGTCTTGCTTTAATATTTTGAGAAAATAGTCACCTAAAAAATAATTAGAATATATAACTCCACAATCCACCCAGAAAGTTATTAGAATATATAACTCCACAATTCACCCAGAAAGTAATTAGAATATATAACTCCACAATTCACACAATACAGATACTGCTGTCCATATAGTGCAAACAAAGGATACGTATTACATGTAACAGAATATATAGTATTTATTTTAAATGTATACTGGTGCTTTTGAGACTGAATATATTTCTGCTTGCACTATAGTTTCAAACAATATGTATCTTTTAAATAACAATTAGCATCAGTGAAAATAAAATCTTTAGTGTATTTTTTTAGCATTACTATTCAGGAAATGAAATTTCACTGCAACAGCAAAGCTTTCATAAACATGAAAGTGACCACAACTGATGTAGTGCAGTGGTTTTCTAAGATTTTATAAGAGATCCTTAGCAGGAGAAAACAGTGCATTCATTTCAGAAAGTGTGGCAAGCATCCTTTATATGGTACAGGTTGTGTCAGTTTCTAGCACTACCTATTGAATGTGGATCAAAAGAAGGTGGTCAAGAACTTTATATGGTGTAAATTTGATATGTTTCAGGAAGGAGTTAAGCCCATATTTCATTAATTTAGATTTGTTATGAAATACAATGTGCTATAGTAACAAGACTCTTTTCAATATCACCGTATGCATTTGTTACTTATCATTCATCCTTTTGGAAAATACTGCAACCCTGAAAGGGCAGACAAAGAGACAATTCCCATGTTTATGAGAAGCGTTTTTAAGTTTAAAGATACACCAATATTTGAAAAACTGAGAGTGTTAAATAATAGTTGTTTTACCTCCTGGGTGGTCGTTGTTATGACCAAACTTCACTTTTAGATATCAAAATAGTACCCATTTTGGAGATCCTTCCTGTTCCCAGCCCCACCCTCTTACATATTGCCATCTCAATGAGCTTCCAGTACCCATCTGCAGGTTATTTTACCTTCTTTGTTAAACCAGATTGCTACATGTGCACATACACAAGGTGGTGGGGGTGCTGAATTTAGTCACTGCACTTTCTTCTTATCATTCTGTTTCATTTATTGCACTGAAATACATAAAATTCAATGAGCCCTTTATTGGCAGAAACAGTTTTAATTTTTTTCTATAATATTCATTTGGGAAGTGTGCTTTTAAATTAAGTTTATTTGACATCTAACAGCTGTTGGTAAAACCCAATTTTAACTCTTGGACTTATTGCACGATGAAGTAAGTGTAATCACCTAGGCTAAGACAAACAGGGAAAGATGGCCACATAAACACTGAGTTTTCATATTGCAGAAAAGTATCCAAAAGAGCAGATAAAAACAAATCACAGCATTGAGGTGCATGTAACCATGGTGATAAGAACCTCAGACATGAACTTGTTCATTCACAGCACTGTGGATAAGAGCAACACCCCCATTACAGGTGACCAGGAAGAAAAGCACCTTTGCACGTTAACCTATTATTCAGCCCATGCACTGTAATATCACACTTTACCTAACCTACAGCTGTCTATTTTAGCAAGGAGATTAAACCTGCAGAAAAAAGGAACAATTTTTATACTAAGAAAAAGAGACTTCTGACAACACTACAGATCCATTACATTACAAAAAGAAATACAAGACACAAATGGGGCACAGCACAGACTGAATTGTTCACTGTTCGTAAGTGTTTACTGCTACTGTAGCATAATAAAACAGCATATGATATAATTCACCAATGAAGGCAAAGAAAGGCTTATAACTTAAAGATACCAGAAGCTTGTCACATGGCACCATAATGAGTTATTTATAATTAGAAAAAAACAACAGACATTCCAGCTATGTACACATTTGCATATACTGAAGTACTTACTTTTGGAAACACTATTCATTTGAAAGCCATGGTACAAGTGCTCACTGATGTTCTGACTATCACAGCTGTAAAGTATGTTCTTTCAGTTGTACATTTAGAGCCTCATTCATGTCAGCTTCTGTACAATGTACATTCATTCAAGTCTGCTTGATAAAACAGCTCTTCAGAGCCTTTTGTTTTAGTGTAACACTTTTTCCTACCTGACAGCTGCTCTTCCCATTTCAACTAAGAGGTCTGATTTTTCCTTCTAAATTCCTACGAATGAGCTCTGTGCACTTGTAACTGGGACTTTGGTTGCTTAGAGTTGATGGACCATGTTATTCATTTAAATGCAAGGACCACAAAAAAAAAGATACAAGGGGTACTGTGAATGGTATTTTCTCTTGGGAGGAAATGAATTACCGCTACCAGACAGAGACAGAGACAGTTTACAGAGACTACATCAGCCCAGCAGACTGTTAAAAAAAAGTGTTACAGCAGACAGTGTGGCCTAGTGGACAGAGTGCAGACAAGGGAAACATTAATTTAAATCCAGTCTTTAATGTACTTTGTGAACATGGACAAATAATTTAATCATTTTGTTTAATTTTCTCACACAGCCAGCATATGTAAAAGATTCAACAACGTTTTTGATCTTTGCTAATCTTCTGAAACATTTCTTTACTTTTTTCCCTGACAAACTGGACAGTAGGACACATAAAGATATGAACAAAAGAACATGTGTAGTATGCAGCCTGATATGCCTTTTGATCCAAGCATAATTTGAATGGTTCAGTTGCATTTGTTTATAGTATGGATTATGTCCCGTAAATGCATTTATGTCTGAGAAGTAAATGGTTGGAGCAAGACATGTTTGTTCAGTGGTCAGTAAAAATACATAAAGTGTATTTACATAAACCTATAGCTGTGTCACATTGTTTAATTGCTCTTCAACATGGCTAAGAATTTGAAATAATGAAAAAGTAACTTTTTTAAAAGAACATGCAGTTTATAGCTAACAAAATGATGGGAGCTGTTACATAATAGCTAAGTTAATCACAGAATGTTGAATTCAGAGAAGTATTTAGAATGCCTAATAACCATACTTTTTTAATTTTCTGGCATAATAGATGACAAAAGGAATGCAATTGTCTTTTATATATAAATACATACAACAACAATACCTCTATGTTTCTAGAATCTCTTATTTTCAAGCTTCTTCTTTTAGAATACTCTCCTATCTGACCAAAAAATTAGAAATCAAAACTTTACACTTCATCTAAACTACAGATGTAGAGGGCTTTAACTCTAAAAAGACCTACCTTTGATCTATTACCAGGTAAAAAAAAATCTTTTCCAAAATAGCACCTGCTAACTAACTAGTTGTTGACAGAAATTAGAAATGAATCAGATTCTACAAGTTTCCATACAAAGGTGATTAACACCTAACAGACTCTTGCAAACTATGAATAAAATGTGTTCTTTATTACCCAATTACAACAAAGGCTTAAACTCTTCCATGATTTGATATGTTGATGTCAGTTCTTCAGTTCATCCTAACTCTGCATAAGCTAGCAGCACTTGGAATTGCTGCCACAGTTCATCGATACGGGCCTGCACTCATGCAGGGCTAATGCACACTGCAAGCTACATAACATAGCTCTGTGCAAATCATAGAGAGATTATACACAATGGAGAAACAACACACACAACTGCTTAGTTGGGTGAGTTGGTATGCAAATGGATTTCCACAATGCAGTTTACAAATCACACAGGCAACAGGCATGTTATTGTTTTATAAGGGAGATGCAAAGGTATCTCCTAGTATGCCTTAGAGTGAACACGAGTACAATACCTCAACTGCAACAGGCCTGCCTTCACACAGAGACTTGGCTCTGGTGTCTTTTACAGTCACAGGCAATAAGTCAAATAATATGTGGGAACTGCTCTTGTCCAAAAATGAAGAGGACTCCTTACAACAGAACTCTGCAATGGGCAAGAGTTGTCATTGTACAAGTTAATCAGCTACACTCACAGGCTACCCAGTGTCTGCCAGCCATCTCTCCAAAGCAATACACACTGCACTGCATTTTCTGTACCTGTAAGGTGCTATAAACACACTCTACAGCTAAATAAACACTGACTTCCCTACCAGTGTTGTGCATTATATGTATACAGTATGTACACCACCACATACATGAATGAATAATCAAGTCTTGTTTAATTGACTTCTGATTATTTGACCTTAACTCATCTAAAACTTTAGGATGTTTTGACCCAAAACAATGATACTTTTTGGTATAAGGGCTTTCTTACTGCTACTTCCCTAAACTCAGCTACATGTTGTACATCTTACACCATCAAACATGCAGACATTCACATAGATGGAGCCAGCTGGTGGACCATCCTAATTTTCTCAGCACCTCCACTAAGCAAAAAAAAAACAAAACACTAATGCTTAATCTTAATCTCCTCCACATACCATCCTCTGTCAGGCAGTTCTAACAGGTTACTCTGATAGTCTCAACACTGCTACTTTCTGGTAATATTCACTTCCACTCCAGACCCCATTTGCCTCATACACTTCCCATCTTTAACTGTAAAACCTCTCTCAAGCACTTGAACATCAACAACATTAATAACAAACAGCCTCAATGTGAATGTTGGACTCAGCAAAACTCATCCAGATCAATTGCCATCACTGAATCCTGGTTCAAGGATTCATTGCTTACTCTGCAATACGTTTCCTCCAATTACACTAGTTTTACTGACATTAGAAATGACTCTCATCATAGGGATGGGTTAACATTATTCATCAAAAATGATAAAAATCTAACCCCTGCCTTTATAGCTAAATACATCTCCACCACTGACAGTGACCCTAATCTACTACTAGTTCAAGTATTCCTCGGAGGTCATGCCAAATAATTCATTGCAGTTATCTACATCCCACCCCTGGCCCCTTCTACTTTTGCTCTGCTTGAAACCCCTATTTCTAACATCCTACAGCATACAAAAACCTCCTACTAGTGGATGATATAAACCTTGATTGGTTAGGTTCATTGGAATCACAACCCAGCAAAGTTGCAGCCACACACAATCTCAGGTAATTACTAAGAGTACATGACCCAACTATGTTAACTCTACTTTCACTCTTTGAGACATTGTACCTACTAACATACCTGAAAAACTAATTAATCTTCAGATTCTCCATAACTCCCTTAGTAATCACTGCCCCATTGTTACTTCATGGTCTCTAAAACATAAAAAAACTTCTCAAATCATGCAAACCAGGACCATCCCCAACAATTTTGCTGGCAACCTCATCTCTGAACTAGTCAACAACAATTGGGCCCCTCTTTACTCTAGTATTAATCCTCTCTCTGCTCCCTCTACATTCTGTAACATCATGTTTCTCACTCAAGACTGACTTTTCCCCTACAAAAAAAAAAATTCAAAATGTGTAGCACAGCTAATGTCTGAATCACTGATAATAATAGGAACCTTATTAAACTTAGGTACAGATCCTGGACTGAATGTAAATACAATCCTTCTAATCCTGATATGTGTGAAGAATATCCTAAACTTAGAATAGAGACCAGACTAGCCACAAATCAGACCAAAACTTGAATATTGCAGAAAACTTAAAATTACATCACCTCCAAAAGTTCTGGAGTTCTCTAAAAATATTTCTACTTCCCCTATCTTCTCCAAGACCAGTACTAGTCATTTACTTTCTACCTTCCTTCTCACTGAAATAAAATACATTAGTCACCTACATCATTCTATCAACCCTTTATTTATTAATGCCCCCCTCTACATCCACTTTTCCTCTATTTAAGTTCTTACAATACCTCTTTTTCATTTTAAGGTCTTTACTGAATCAGAAACTGAGAAACTTCTAGATAAGACTAACTTTTCCTAACATCACATCTTTCATTCTATTCAACCTGATATCTTGGGGCTTGGTTGCTAATTATTTAGCAAACATCTTTTTTACATCTTTAATCTAACCCTTACAACCAGTATTCTGTCTAATAGCTTCAGGCATGCTCTTGCCTTTTCCCCTTCCAAAAAGATACCCCTTCCATAGCTAATGACTTTTACTCTATCTCTAACCTCTGTCTCCTCACTAAAATTTTCAAAACGTAATCTGCATCCAAATATTTCACTATATCTCCAAATATGACATTCTCAATTAAGGACAATATGGTTTGCGAACAAACTACAGTACTACTATTGCCATCTTTTCTCTTACTGATTTGATCTACTCCAACATGGGGCAAGGTGAAATTATTGGTGCTATCTTATCTGATCTCAGTAAAGCCTTCATTACAGCTGATCATTCCTTTCTACTTCATTAGCTTAGTGACACAGATATTTCTAATGAGGTCCTACTGTGGTTCGAAAATAATCTCAATAATTGTACCTTCACACTTATTGGACCTCATTATATCTATATCTCAGGTACATCTCACAAAGGTGTTCCTCAGGGCTCTGTTCTGGGTCCACTTTTGTTTCACTCTTCCTAAATGTTGTTCATGGGATCTTCCTCTCAAGCACCTCTCACAAAGGTGTTCCTCAGGGCTCTGTTCTGGGTCCAATTCTGCATTCCCCCTTCCTCATACCAACTTGCCTACTGTATGTGTGCTGATGATGTTGTTCTACTTAAACACAATATGACTACTTCTTGCCTACAGAATGAACGCCAGTCTGACTTTATAGTTCTTTGAAACTGGATCTATAAGAATAGCTCAATAATCAAGGCCCACAAAAGTTCCTTAATGCTTTTTTTGCAGACACCAAACATTAAATTGGAATCACAGTCTGTCCATTAGTGACCTCAAGCGGTCCCCTCTTCCCCTTGTAACTGGACACAGATACTTAACTGGAATCACAATCTGTCCATTACTGACTCTGAGGAGTCCCTTCTGTCCCTTATAACTGGACGCAGATATTCAGGCCTCCTACTCAGTCATTATCTCCTCTTTTATAAAAATATAGAAACTCAAATCCATAAAGTTTTAGCACAACTAAGGATTTCATAAAGAACTTCTCATGTTCTTACTTTAAAAGTACAAACCACAAAATTCCAAAAAATGGACAAGCTGAGCCCAATGAATGATGTACAACAAGTGCTTTATTAATTCAACAAAACCTTCAGGAGAAAACCTTCTTCAGTGTGTAACATTCAAAACCCATACTCAATTTAAAGAACATATATTAACACACAGCCCAATCAAAATCTATTTCATATCAAATAATTGAACTACTTAACACTTAAAGACACATATAGCAGCCTACTTAAAATGGAAACATATATTTCCTAAAATACACAACCAAAACAATCAAATAAAACATCAATACAGATAAAACTGTATATATAAAAATATATATGTATATAAAAAAGAAGTAGCAAATCATCTGGTAAACATTTGTTTCCTTCTAAGCACAGGTTTAATACTAACCACTATATTTAAACCTGGGTTATGATCTGCATTTAGTAACATTATCCATTCATATTCACAAATTTCAACATCATTATATAAGTCACCACCTCTCCTATTTCTGGACCTGATATCTATAACTCTAAAGCGAAAGCTATGTTCCTGTACCTCCTCTTCTATATAAGCTAAGCTATACTTCTCAGCTGGCTCTAGGAATGTAGCTAATTCTCTACATGATAAGAAAATTAATTGTATAAGGTATGTAACTAGTGTTAAGTAGTTCAATTGCTTGATATGAAATAGATTTTTATTGGGCTGTATGTTAATATATATTGTTTAAATCAAGTATGGGTTTTGAATATGTTACACACTGAAGAAGGGTTTCTCCCGAAGGTTTTGTGGAATTAATAAACTACTTGTACGTCATTCATTGGGTTCAGCGTATCCATTTTTTTTAATTTTGTGGTTCGTATTTTGTGTTTTACATTCCAATGATTTACCTTCATGCTAGTTTTGTGTTGTGTACCTTACTTTAAAAGTCTAATGGGCCATAGCCATTAATGTTATTCTGTCTAGGGTTGAGTACAGATTGCCCAGCAGTGGGGCTCATTGCATAACACCACACAGCTAATAAAGAACTGAAAAACAAACTCTCAGATTCATTAAACTCTCCAGCAAATTCAAACACGATTGCCTTGCGTTAATTAAATGAACATGGTTGCCAGTTACTGATATGGATACTCTTCTGTTTAATACTCTGTAAACTTCTTAACCTAAAATACTGTCCATCCCTGCTCAATAAATTGTATCTAAAGTACTGTATCTGCTCCCTTCAAAATTCTAATTCCCTACTTTTGACAGACCTTCCTTAACTATAGCTGTCTGTGAGGGGTCCTTCTATAAACTTGCATCAGCCTGCTGGAAATCTCTACCTGAACACATCCAGCTAGTTGATAAGCTCATCTATTTTAAGAAGTCCTTCCATTCTCATTTACATGAAGTAAACAAATGTAGTTGCTTCAGAGACTCAGTTAATGGTTCCCTATCAGAAGCCTGAAACACTATAAGACTGAAAATCAAAATACTGAAACCAAAAGCCTGAAAATTCAAAATCCTGAAATCCCAAAATACTGAAACTCAAAATCCTGAAAACACAAAATGGACATACTGACGTCATTGTGGCTTTGCTATTGTTAGCCCTGTGGTGTTAGGTCATGCGTTGGGTTCAGGTAAGTGTGCGGTTGGTTTTATGTTAGGGTTAGGGGCGGTTTAAGTGAGTTAGGGTTAGGGCGCAGGTTAGGCATGTATGCAATAGTGACAAATATTGGGGTTAGGGGCAGTTTAAGTGAGTTAGGGTTAGGGCGCGGATCAGATGAGTGTGCGATAGTGACGGACCTTAGGGTTAGGGTTAGGGTCAGGGTCAGTTGGTAGATATTAGTGTCTTTATAGTGACATATTAGCATTATTTGTGTTTTCAGGATTTTGAGTTTCAGTATTTTGGGTTTTCGGGATTTTGAATTTTCAGGCTTTTGGTTTCAGTATTTTGATTTTCAGTCTTATAGTGTTTCAGGCTTCTGATAGGGAACCCAGTTAACATACATAATGGCCTCTATCATCTTCAAAACCCATCTCCTTTTAAATATACCTGTCTTTTCCCTCTTACTCCCCTTTTATGTATCTCACTCTCCTGAATAGTTAAGCAAAGAACCTACTCACTTCCTTGACAGTCGATTTGGCATATAAGGTGTATGAGCGCTATGCAGCAGTATTATAATGGAGAGAAAAGCTTGTTTTTGATATGTGCTGTATTCTGAAATGTGTTTGTTGTACTTAATATAACCCTCTGTTCAGGAATAAAAATTACAATTTATACTACAGTACAGTTTTGTTTGTACTATGTATAGCATATGTCATTTGCTCTTGTTTGTTCTACTTTACTTAATGTATCTATTATTTGTTTGTATTATTTTAATTCATCTGTTTTCTTTCAATCCTGATATGTGTTAATTGTAATCTGTTTTGCTTTTTGTATCTTGTTTTTCCCACCATGGTCTGGGCTGTAGCTGAAAAGGGCTCCCTGAATCAGTTCACTTACCCAGTAAAAAAGCATTAAATAAACATAAATTAAAAAATACATAAATACCTTGTTATTTATAGGGGACAATCCTCTACACCCCATGATGTGGATGCATGTCCACACCCATGAACTATATATTTACTAACTCCAAGACTGCAAAAACTCAGAGAAGATGAAAAAAACATGCTAACAATGCCTCACTCCACATCTCAGTCTTCCCTGAATATAACTACCATTGCAAAACACTTTAGTACAACATTTTGAGTGTCAGACAACTTGCCAATGACAATCAGTAGTTTCCTACAGAAATCATGGCTGTATTACGTCAGCATGCCATTATCAAGGTTATGAATCACACTAATTTCATGACCACATACTAAACATGATACACATAGCTACTTCATGTAACTATACTGTGTTGATCTATTTTTGTCTCATTGGATAACTTCATCCTGTTTCTTGTAGAGTCTCTCTACTTAACTTTGCAATTCTTGTTAAAAGGTCAGTTGCCAATCCTTACAAAAGTGCACTGTTTTCATGTAAATTCACATTTTTTCACATAGTTTTCATCATATTCCATTGTTAGGTGTGCTAGCTCACAACTATATCTGGCTGTTCTGGGCCTAATAAAACTACCTAAGTTGGCGAAACTGTTTCACAGTCTGTCTCTGAAGTGACGCTCATACATACAAACCACAAGTTGCTCTACTTCCTCCCATCCTTTTCTCATTATTTATATCTCCTATTTTCTCTTCTGTTTTCACTAACCTTTAAAAAATCTTCCTTATTTTCCTTCATCTCACTAAAACGTTCTATATTTCCCTTACGTGTCTTTTTTTCCTTCACAAATTTCTCACTGTGTTTACTCACTAATTACAATACTAAGTTCAAGATATTTCTTACTCTGCTGTTACTGCATAAACATATTAAGATAGTTCTTTCTGATTAGATGTCATTAATGTGCATATCTTGTAACTCACAAATGCTATGAATTATAACTGTTGCTGTTTTTGTATATACCTCTACTGTAATCATACTCAGTAGGTGTAACGTGTACTATATCATGCAGAGCTTTTCTCCCTGGGCCTCCTTTGGAAGGGCCTAATTAGACCATCCCAGTTAGCAAATGTAACAAATAAATAAATAAATAAATAGTTCCTAAAACTAATATATTCAGAATGTAATTAACAAAAAATCATATTACTGCGGTTATTGGCTTGTGTCATGACTGAATATGTATCTGGACCAGTGGGTCCATCTAGTTAACAAATAAATAAACAATAATTAAATAAAACAAAATTACAAATGACAGTACCTGCTTGCAAATTCATAGCAAAAGGGAAGAATGGATTGCACTTTCCTGTTTAAATAATGTAACGTATTTTCAAGTGGAGAAATCAATGTTGTTTGTGAGAAAGAAAATGTTAAACATTCATAGCAGCTGAAGTGCATAACCGTGTGCAACTATATCATCAGCTGGGCATTCAAGTAAAGGGATGGATGAAGTCTGCTGAAAAAAATACCTTCAGTATGCTGACTTCATAGCTAGCTCCTATATCGCTAAACTTCCTTACCACAGAGTATATTTCTTCTAATACCATTTCACTAAAGTCCTTTTTGTCACACTTTATTCCTATTGCCTGCCAATCATCACCCCCTCCTGGCAAATTGCCCCATTCATTCCCTATCAGTATGAAAAAGATTGACCAGGAGATACCATCTTTATGCAGATGAGGGGCAGTTTGTGATTTTGTATTTTTTACCCTTATGTCCCTACACACACACACACACACACACACACACACACACACACACACACACACACACACACACACTTGGCTGAGCGTGAGGAAGATGATGTGCAGTGGACTGACTGCAAAGGATTTTCCTCTCACTTCCTTAAGGGCCACTCCCTTCAAGCAGTTCTGCTCCACCCCCCTAAACCATAGGACACATTTGCCCCAGTCTCCCTTAGGAAAATTGCACCTACTCACTCTGCCCCTGACTGCATGCAACTCTCTGCAACCCCATAAGAGGCAAGTAGTCTGTGCCCTTTACTCCTCTCCCTTCCAGTGCTGGGGCCAGTAAATTAACTCCAGTCCCCTGGGTGACTGTCAGGGTTCCATCTCTCTGCTCCTCAAAGCCAGGCAACTGGAGTCCCTTCGGTCAGGCCAAACAGGCCGAATGAGCTGAAATCTACAAAAAATTCAAATCTGGAGCAAAGTCTTCATGCAGATAGCTATGAAGCCTTAAGTATTATAACTATCTATGAGATCAACAATCCTCAGGCTAAGCTGTGATGTGTGTTGATCTCTGCCCATTCAGTCTGTTCAGCGTCAGTGAAAAGGCTTCAATCACATGTGCTCTGATTAAGTGCTCATGGGCATTTGTGCACATTTTCCTTATGCTGTCATACAGAACTTCAAACCCTCTTCTTACTTATTGTGTGCCCCTGCTACAGGCTTTACTTTCCAGGGTCCAACCACCCTCTGTATGAAGCAGTATTTTCTGAAGTTTAACTTGAAATGCTACAACCCTGTGCACTTCATAGGTATCTGTCTTCTCTCATCTCTGTCACTTTCACATTGCCTCAAGCAATGCAATGTGTTATATTCCTATCCTTCTTTCTCTTTTATAGTCTTAATTTAATGCTCATCTTTCAAAGAGTTTTCTCATATTCCAGCTCTTACATACTTTTCTTCATTTTAATACAAGGTATCCAGATTCTTAGATGTCATCCATGCTTTGTATAAATACATGGCAGAGAGTAGACCTGTCAGCTACACAATTCATAAACAGAATCAGACACTTATCAGTACCTAGTCAGTACACTGCAGAGTGAAATGCATTATGTACTGAGAAGGAGTTCAGTACATTGTTAATTTCCAGGGCACAAGAGTACTGTACACACTGTTTATTTCTGTTGCACCTGAGTGCTAAATACTGCTCATTTTCATGGTCCACTGACAGCTGCAATGTGTGGCATAGGCGACTGACTATGCTACTCAGGGGCCATGCAATAATGAAAGCAAGCACATGCACATATTAGGTTATTGAATGCTTAACAATAAAAATGAAGAACGAGGCAAACACAGCACTCGCTGTCACTATAATTAGTATGTAAGCTCATTGTTTTCTTTTGTCTTTTTGTTATGCTATTTCTACCACATGTAAGTGTATTGTGTTTTCTCTTCATGCTTGGAGCTTTTCTCCCCGGGCCTCTACTGAAAAAGGACATGTATCCAGCTAGACTAGCCCGGTCAACAAATGTAAAATAAATAAATAAATAAATAAAAATAAATATTAACCAAGAGAGGATAGTGATCACTTAATAGCAATACATACAGATTTCGCCTTAAATAAAAAGAATATCAAGAGCTCAGCTTGTGTGTATCCTGTAACCAAAGGGAGGGGAGTATTCCAGGCATTACAGTAAATATCAGAAGTATGAGACAAAGCTAGTTTTCTGGGCAATCAGAAAAGGAGAAAAATTCCTCAGAAAATTCAGAATAAAAAAATTCTATGGCATGTTGACCCATGAAAGCAATGCATTTATTTATAGGCTGAAGTCATAACATACACCATGGTATAATAGACATCTATCTGATAATGACACTGACACATTGCAGAACAAGCCAGCCAGGATGCACAGTGTAAAAGCATATGTTCCCTGGTTGTAAGCTGCACTGTTAGCACTTTCTGAATGGAGTTGTATAAACACAAGAGATAAATCAATACAGATGGTTTGCTAAGGAGGTGTAGTGTGACTGGGGAACAATGCAAATGATACAAGACAGCGCTAGCTGAATGCCTTGTGCATGTTGGTGCAGACTAGCACATGCAGTTCTTTGAGAGTTATTGTGCATAGTGTGTGCGTGTGCTTAGGACACTATATGCTGTCAGCCTCTGCCCATACCATCGGTCTGGGAATGGGGGGATAAGTTAGTGCGTATACATCAGAGATTCTGTAGAAATCCTAATGAAATGTTGATAATGAATTTTACGTCACATTACATTGAGGCTACAATACCTGAACTAGATATTGTCGATAAAGTATACAATTAAGAATATAGTTTAGCAGATGTAAAGTCACAGTGCTAATTATGTAAAAAAAGTAACTGTGTAGAAAACAGTTACTTCTGATGTAAAGGTTGTGTCCCTAACTCCAGTTTTTTGCAAGTATTCTCAAACTATACTAGCCCTGAGGTTGCGAGGTTTGAGAGAAAAGGAAAAAGTTGTTTCTCTTCTTTAAAACTTAACTTTTTCCATTTTCCTGACTTAACACTATATCAATTAATACATATGGGTATAAGAACTGAGACTGAAGCCCAAACATTAGACTAAAAGGAGTGCAGATCCCTGAAAGATAATCCCTATTAACTTATAATATCCCAAAATAATAAAATAAAATAAAAAACTAAAAACACAGTCCAAACATGAGTTTATTCTCTCATGCATTGGCAAAGTGTTCTATAAACTTAATTTTTCATCAACTTATATAAATATAGTGACATCAGTGAAGTTGCAGTGATATGAATTTCATTTTTCATGAAATGTATATGAGGACATCAGTAAGATTATGGCATTCTTTACAATAAGCAGATTTGCTGTACCACAACTGACAATTCAAATCACACAAAAAGCATAACTGATACGACATTAGGTTCCCATCTGGTAACATAATGCATGCACACATGCACATAGACACATACACGCACACACACACAAACAGGTGCACGTATGCAGAAACACTCATGCGCATGTATTGCCAATATGTGTCTCTACGTTTTTTGTAGCTCTAAGGAGAGAGGTGCATGCACTCTGAAGTAAGATGGCTGACTTTGAGTACAGAAGTGAGCGGTACTGTTTACAATCTTACTGCATTATATTTGTTTCACGATACTTATTTCTGAATAGTATTCTTCATCTTCCTAGCTTTACATCTGCACTTTGGTGTATAAGTACAGGAAACAGATATCTCACTGTTACCTAAGTTTATAACACTGTGAAATGTCACTATCCTATCACTTCTTATCACTCCCTTCATTGCCTCTTGGACTTGTTTTTGCTCTTTCTTTATTTTAGGTCTGCATCTTTTATATTCCTTCCTAATCATATTGAAGATCCTTCTCTACCATGCCATTGCCATTCAATGTAGTAGACTTATTTACACTAATGTTTTTACAAAGTTAAAAAAAATAGTCAGAATGCTTTTGTCTTTCCCTGAATGCCTTTAAGTTTATTGTTTTATTTTTGTCTCATAGCAAGGTGCATTCTATACAATGCATACTATCCATAGCAATTCACAATCTTCTTCTTTCGGCTTTTCCTGGTTAAGGGTTGCCACAGCGGAACTCTGGTCCGCTAATGATTGACAGTAGATTTTTATGGTGCCGAGGTGCCAGCCTGATGCCCAGCCTTCAATGAAGGCACACCCATTCACGCATGTCTTTCGAACACCACTCGACCATGGGGAGGACATGCAGACTCCATACAGAAGGCGCTCCAGCTGAGAATCAAATGGGAGAACCTCTTGCTGTGAGGTGACAACGCTACCGCTGCACCACCACGGCTATCCATAGCAATTCACAATACAGTGTCTTAATTGTCATGGTTGACTTGTTCAAGCGTTTAAAGGGAAATTTGGATTGTTTATTATCTTTCAAAGACCAGATAATGTATGATGTTAAGAAAATAAATCAAACCTTGTGTTGCTTACATGTGTTGAAACCCTGCTTTACCCTTCTTTCCCACACTAAGATCTCAGTATTACTGACTAGATTCTTTATGGGCCCTATTCTTCAAGTCAGTGGGTTCTTATGGGTCTATATTGTCTTATCGGCCAATGAAAAGAGTGAATGCTCTTTCATCGATCCAACAATGTTGAAAGGAGAAAATACAGAAGTCACGGACCATTGATTTTTTTTTCCTAGGGAACAAAATCAGTGGGTCGTCTTCAGGACTTTGCCTTTTCCTCCACTATGGTGGGATCTCGGAGTTGGTATAGTTAAGTAGGGGCGGTATTGGGGTGGGGGGGGTGAAGCCCCCCAATTCATTTTGTGTTTAAACTTTTTTTTTTTTTAACGGAGCAGCATATTTTTTTCCCTGGGAAAAAAATTAGCTGTTCAGTGTGTTCGTGTTTTTGTGGTTTCGACATTATCAGTTTGATGAATGAGCATTCACTCTTGTCATCGTCCGATAATGTGCTATAGACGTGGTTCTCATCAAGAACCTAAAAACTGGGACAAAGACAGCACAATGTAAAATTTGTAACCAAACATGTTCTGACCACCGAGCAAATCTGAAATGATCAAGACAAACAGAAAAAAAAATCAGGCTTTATTTTAACATAGATCCAGTTTGTACTCCAGTTAAGTGCTTTTGTCCTCCATGGACTTCATCAGAACTGGATACTAACCTCTCATCACACCTTAAATAGGTATAATTGATCATGTGACTGTTTAAATTACAAATCAGTTAATTAATAAATTAAAAATTAATTAAATAACTTGTAAAAAATATTTTAATACAACAGCAGTTCAGTCAAATAAATTCTTAACTGGAGGACAAACTGGATTTATATTAAAATAAAGCCTGATTTTACTTGTTCCTGTTCCTTTCGATCATTTCAGAGGGGCTCAATGAGTCCTCATACTTAAGTAGTAATCTTAAACTGCATGTCACTGAGCTGCATAATTTGCAGTTGAAAAGGACCACTGTACCCATTATTGCTCCATATATAAACTCTTTGTCAGGCTTGAATTGCTAGCAAAACGACCATTCACCTGGTGGTCTGTAGATAATTTGACTTATTCTTGTAGTAGTGAACACCATATTCTTCCTCTCACTCTGTCTTATCTTTAATCTCTGTGACCTACTGGTTTAATGGCTTTAGGTTAATTTTTTCAAAGTACTTTGTTTACCTGATTCTGAATCTCTGTCAGCCCTTTCATTATTAAAGTATTGAGGTTGTTGTTTATTAATTTTCTTTAAAGTTCAGTAATTTCAGCCAGTATTTTTCATTCACACATCCTCAGTATATGTTGTTGCAATTGGCTTTGTACTGGTCTTATACATTTGTTACAAGGTAAGTTTATTTGCATTTTTGGAACTTCTCATTCTAGGTGTCCACTGAAAATGAGCACTACCAGATGAACATCCAGGACATTAACATATTAATTAATTAATTGCAGGCTTATGTGCAATATCTTCAAAGTGCATATTGTCTGATATCTGCTGTATTTTTTACATCACCCATTATTCCAAAACTCTGCTCAAAACACAGTGTCCTTAATCATTCACTGAATTCTGTAATTACAGACCTTTGAACATACAAAGATACTTAAAGAAGAAGACCCATTGTCTACTAACTTATTCCAACTCAGCAAAAGCATATATAAATTCCCTTCCTCTTAAATATTTATGCCAGTCTACCTAGCCTGATTGAGTCCTGACACTAACTTCATGTGACTTTTTCTCTACTACTAACTGCTGATTGTTCTGTAACCCAATGCTCTTTAAATAGATAATGTTGATTTAGTGTGCCCTGTTCAGTCTGTTGAGTCCATTCCATTCCATTTGTTTGCCTCCTTCTGTGAAAACACACTTTCTTATAGCCACATTATGGCTTCAGCTTTTATTTTGGAATGCATGCAATGTTATTCCCTTTGTGTCCTTCCTGTATACTTTATTTCTCTATAGTTTCCAGTGATTATTTGGTGGACCAGAAAATATCTACTACAGTTTCCTATCCTGTCATCCATATGTAGATCTTATTCACAATTGCTCCTTACAGACCAGGACTGTGAAATCATTGTTGTTATTGTGTACAATTTGTGTAACTTGTCTCAGGTTATATTGCAGAAAACAAATAATGAATTCAGGAGATGCATGTGTTTTCTAACTATCTTATCAAACACTATTTTTCTTGTAATTGACTTTAACTCCCATACTATAGATTAGAGCAGATTGAATGCATTTTCACACTGTAAGTATGATTTTCTTAATCTAATTATTACTGATATTCTAGACCAATAAGTCTGATTTCTCATATGGGTAAGAAAACTCTACTACAATCATTATGTTTGATTATGCTAAAGTGTATATGGCTGGTATCAAATGTGTATTATAAATACTAGTTAGAATGTTTTATATGTAGATGCGAATTGTAGGACTATTTTTAATAAGTTTTGTTTGGACAAAATAAATTTGCAGGAAATGTAAGAACACAGGAAAAGTTAGCTATAAATCGTTACCTTGGTCGAAGATTATAGTATCCACATAGAAAAAAGAGGCACAGATTCCAAGTGTTCAGAAATATGCTACCATTGATAATAATTCTAATTAAATTCCTCAGTTAGACAACTGAACAGAGTCATTTATGCAGTCATGTCTAAAAACAGAGAATTTTGTCACTTGATGATGAAAAGAGCTTTAACTAATACATGGATTTCCATTCAAGATCTATGAATTGGCTTGTTCCTTCTACATGTCATAACATACAGGTTTATAGTACACTTGAATATAGTCCATATATTCAATAAAAATAAAAAATGGGGTGATATTGATAACAATGTTGAGATGCAAGAAGTAACATGGATCAGGAAGCTACAGGTGTACAAATTTCCTGGTCTAAATATCAATTACCACTCAAGCCAGCCTTAAAAAGAAGGAGACTAAGGAGATGTTTGTGACATAATGAAGGGTTCCCTTATGATATTTTGTTTGTGATATGTTGCTCTCTTAAGGTTTATTTAAAGGAGCCCTAATAAGGCGGGAACAAGCAGTTATGCAGCCATCTGTCTCTAATGGGTTGCTGTTTCTTAATTGTACCTCTTAGTCACTGTCAACAGATGATGCATTAGTTTATAGCTTTCTCGCCTAATTGGGAAGTGTGGATGCTAATAGCCCAAACAGTCTGTTGGTCACCTAGACTTTGGTCAAGGATTCCGTATATGAAAGAAACAATCAAGGTCATTCAATTGCTCCTTGGTACGGATAACCATACCCTGATAGTATACATGCAAAGATTTCGACGATTCTGTTAGATCCAATGAAGTGTCATTCTCCATTCAAGATCTATGAATTGGTTTGTTCCTCCTACATGTCATAACATACAGGTTTACAGTATGCTTGAATATAGTCCATATATTCAATAAAAATAACAGAGGGAGTGATATTGATAACGATGTTGAGATGGAAGAACTAACATGGATCGGGAAGCTACAGGTGTACAAATTTCCTGGTCTAAATATCAATTACCACTCAAGCCAGCCTTAAAAAGAAGGAGACTAAGGAGATGTTTGTGACATAATGAAGGATTCCCCTTATGATATCTTGTTTGAGATATTTTGCTCTCTTAAGGTTTATTTAAAGGAGCCCTAATAAGGCGGGAACGAGCAGTTATATAGTCATCTGTCTCTAATGGGTTGCTGTTTCTTAATTTTACCTGTTAGTCACTGTCAACAGATGATGCATTAGTTTATAGCTTTCTCGCATAATTGGGAAGTGTGGATGCTAATAGCGTAAACAGTCTGTTGGTCAGCTAGACTTTGGTCAAGGATTCCATATATGAAATAGAAACAATCAAAGTCATTCAATTGCTCCTTGGTATGGATAACCATACCCTGATAGTATACATGTGAAGATTTCGACGATTCTGTTGGATCCAATGAAGTGTCATTGACCAATAACAAGCTGCTTAACCTCAAACTATGATCAGTGTTTCAAGACAATCACAGTCAATTAGGGTCTTGTAGCAGTGTAAGGAAGTTATGGACGTAATATGCAATTAGTCATTGGCTTTGACAAGTTGCAATGTGACAAATTAATCTTTTTCAATTTGGTTTCTGCATATGTAGATGGATATGGAGAATGAAGATGAAATTATACATCAATGGATTTTACTTTTTTAGTTTGTCATATAAATATATGGATGAACAATGGTCAATTGAAAATGAAGGCGAATGGATGTTATTTTATCACCGGACTGTCTGGTAAATAACAGATGGTCTTACATTCATTTGTATGAAATTAATTATCACATTGGCTATTTGTTCTGCAATGGACTTATTATGATAGTTTTTACCAATAGATCGTGGAGAATTTTCACAAGATCTGTAAAGGTGGAATGTCATTGGACTAAATAAAAGTATGTTGGTTTTATCTAAATGAAAAGAGCTTTGTGCACACAATAGACACAATGTGGTTACTCTTGCTGTAACTGTTGATTGCACACTGATGGGTGGTGTGCGAGGAAGCAAAGATTCCACTGGATGTAAGGAAGCACTTGTAGACCAATAATAAGATGGCCCATTCTAACCTATGATTGAGCCCTTTAAACAAAGACAGTCAATCATGCCTTTGTGGCTGTACAAGGAAGTAGGAGATGTAATGTTCATTTTTTTCATTGTTTTTTCTAAGTTGGAATTAGACAAATAAACTCATTTTATTCCTGGTTCCTGATGCTAGAGTCAAAGGATGGACATTGGTTTACTGTAAGGAAGACGAATTTGCTTTTTCAAGACATCTGACAGGCAGTTATGCTTTTGTGTGATGTAGAAGGGAGTTGAGTTTTTTTTGCATATTTTTCATTTGTCCTAATGTGATGTAATTAAACCAATGAATTTTCTCTATTCCTACTCATCTGGTACATGTATTTATGGAATGACATTGGTTGATCAAAGGTGAAAACAATTTTTGACTGGGCATTAATAATTTAAAAAATTGTAATGTGGTTTTATTGGATAGAGTTGATGAAGAGTTGTAAGAACCCAAAAGTGCTTATCTTACTCTGTTATCAGTGTTTGTTTTATTAAAGTCATCATTTATTTTAACTATATTTTCACATTTCATCTGATTTTGTCTTGAATTATCTGGCTTCCATATTGGGCAAGAAACTAACCTGACTGTGTTGGTGGTGATGGTTTTGTTCACTTGCTGAATATTTTGTTACAGTGAATATCCACTTGCCATGATCTATATTTTAATGGATATTATGCTACTGTTACTAGTAATAATAACACTTAAGATATTTCTCCAAATTATGACTTACCTACCTGAATGTATCCTATAACAGATAACAATATGATATGCTATACATTGGCGAGATATAGAAAGCAAGCATTACCCTTGATAATTTGTCATCCTTACTTTTATTATTGTTAAACTCAGAGATAATTTTGTAATATGTCAGGGCATTTTATTCATATGGACAAGGATCTACTAATTGTAACACTCATGGATGGATATGTTTAATACTGTGTTAAGAACTTGTACAGTTCCAAGGAGATTGGAAGCAATCAAATGTTTTCCCTATACATAAGGATGTCAGACAAGACCTGGTTCGCAACTGTAGACTAATTACTTTAGCATCTGTTATTACATACATACAAATATTTCAAGCATGGACATAAATGCCCTTCTAGCTTGCCAATATACCAGAACACTTGTTCCCATAATAAGTGTCCAGGCTGTTCTTAAAAATATCTAAAGTAGTGCTTGGTTTAATGTAATTTGGTAGTCTGTTCCATGCATCAGCTGCTCTGTCAGATAACCAATTAGTTCACTTCTCGTTCCTATAGAATCTTCTACACAGGTTGCCTGATGATTCTCTAGTACTTTTTGATAACCCCAAACATTCCCAGAGGTAGTTGTCGCTAAATGCCCTATATACCTGAATACTACCTCCTCTTAGATATCTGTAAGAGACCCTGTACAAGTTCAGATATTTTAGTCTTTCATAATAACTTAGATTTTCACATCCATGGATGCCCTTGGTATATTTCCACTGTACTCTTTCCAGTTTACTCATGCTTGTCTTCTTATACGGTTTCCATATTGTTATTCCATACTCAAGTTTGGGTCAAATGTAACTAACAAAAATGACTTCATTATTTTTAATTTCCTAGACTTTATAAATCTTTTTATACAACCTATAGTTCTATAACTATCATTAACCAATTAGTTGATATGATTATAAAAACTCATAGCTGAATCTACCCATATACCCAGGTCCTTAAATGAGTCCACAGTTTCAATTGCTGTGTGCTGTATTAAATATTCACCTTTCAGTTTATATCTCCCAAATCTCACATGCTTAATTTTTGATGTATTTATCAGCATATCATTCTCCTGTGCCAAAATGGTCAATTTAGATAAGTTATTTTGCAGATATGCCGTATCTGTAACCACTTGTAATCAGTTTACCCAATTTCAGGTCATCTTGTATAGAATATAGAACACCTCAGATGAAAAAGTCAGGTCTGAAAGATGCAATCTAAACAAGTAAGGGCCTAGGACAGAGCCCTGTGGGACACCCTGACTGTAACTAATGATTTCACCTGTCCAGTTGTTGTATGATACTTGCCATGTCCTATTTGTAAGACATGCAGCTATCCAGCTTATCAAGAGTACATCAATACCTAGTTATACTAATTTATTGATCAGGCTTTTACATATGACACTGTCAAGTGCTGAAGTTAAGTCTATATAAATTACATCACAGCACAATTTTTCATTAATAGCTGTTATTATATTGTTATAGAACATCATGTTACAGGTGGTAATAGATCTATTTTCAACAAATGCATGGTAATATATGTTTTCTAGTCCCAACCTATCCAGTTCTGACAATAACTTATCCAGTATTACCTTCTCCATTAATTTTCTACAACATGAAAGTAAACTTAAGGGTCTGTATGATTCTGGGTTTTTCCTACTCCCCTTTCCCTAAAAGACAAGTTTAATAAGAGCATGTCTCCAATCCTGAGGAATTTCCCCATATTTATATGATCTAGTGAATAATATATATAATGGTAGTGTAAATTCTTGCTGAAGTATTCTCAGGTCATTGTTACTAAGTCCGTCTCCTCCTTGTGCTTTGTTTGGATCCAGTTTGCCCAGTTCTTTTTTGATATAATCTAATTTGATTCCAGTATCTGGGGTTACCTGGATGTCACTAGGATAACTTATCACCCCTTTTGTGGAGCTAATCTGCTTTGCATAAGCTTTTGTAAATATATCTATAATCTGTTGTGTCTGAGAATAAATTTTAGAATCTGCACACAGTTTATCAATCTGTGTGTCTTTACTCCTTCCACATCTTATGTATCTATAAAAGGGTTCCTATTATGCTCAATATTTTTATATACATTTTCTTCAAATTTTTCTTGATCTTGTCTCACACTATGCTTAATCTGTTTGTCCAGCTTGTTTATTTCAGTTTTCAAAGTTATAGTTTGACCTCTCTTCCATTTCTTATATTTTTTGTCCTTGACCATAATCAGATATCTTGTTCTTATAGAATTATATCCCCCTGATGTTGTATGCCTCGATCTTGATGTTAAACATTTTTTGACTTTTTGCACTCAAACAATTTCTCTTTCAAAACTTTTCACATTCCATCTGCAGTTTTTCCACTGAACACCTCACTCCAGTTATTTTGTTTTTCTTCCATATAATCTGTAATTAACATTCTGTGCATTGGTTTAGATTTCAGTTTGGCGGAATAATCTAGCAACAAATTAACCTTTATAACCCAATGATCATTGCACATCAGTGATGGTAAAACTTGAAGTTACAGTAATTTCTTTGGGAACACAAACAATATCTAGTATGTTCCGACCCCTGGTATTTTTTTTACAATCTGAAGCAATTGTTGTTCCTGAATATACTCTGTGAAGTATTTCCTTACTAATGTTGTTGAATCGATATTATTCCAGTCTGTTTCTGGTAAATTTAAGTCCGGAGCTAATATTATTCTTCCCTCCTTTGTTTCATGTAAGAAGTGTGTGAATTCCTGTAGATCATCTGCACGACTTTGGTGGTCTATACACACCAACAATTGTTATGTGTTCCACGGCTGTCTTTATTGTATTGTATTATTGGTAAATGTTTTAAAAAGTGCTTTGTAATACTTTTGAAATGTCAAAAGTAAGGTCTTGATGAAAGTGAATTTAATATTTCAAACAATGGCTACCAGGGATACATAATTATTAAGCAGTCTTTATAAGTCTGTTACTTTTCTTTTTTTTTTTAATTTAAGAAACATAAATTTGTTTAAATGTCCAATGGAAGGTCAGTAAAAGATTGCCATCATGTAAATAAGATCATTCTGCCATGTTGGTGTTTCTTTATTTGTAAAGTATTAGAATGATATTATTAGAAGCAAACTCTCCTTAGCATGCAAAGCTTATGATGCTGAGACATTGAGAGTATTGATTACCCTAAAAGTACATCCTAACCAGGGGGAATTTAAGCATCATAACTCAATGTTGTTTTTTTTTTATTTCCAGACAAAACTTACTAGAAAATAAATTCCAAGATAATGGATTAAAGTATCAATGAATACTGGAGCATTAGAGACCTTTGGTGCATTTAAAATAGATTTGGTAGTTGTACAGGTTTTTAGAAATACCACTTCACTATAAAATAGCATCTGTTCCTTTTTTTCCTTCAAGCTTGAATGTAGGAATCCATAAAGCTATGACTGTCTCTTCTAGAATCATGGTAACCTTCCTATATGCCATCAGTATTCTTCTCCTACAGCCTCAAAGAGCAGAGACAGTTGTCAGGGAGACCAGAGACAGTTGTCATGCAGACCAGAGGCTTTAGCAATGGTCTGAACAGAGGAGCAGGAGAGTTACTTCTGTGACCCCAGAGCTTTTATCCTAGGTGATAAAGCCTGACACCTTGTTACTGGTGGTCATGGGTGTTGTCACTAGACAGTGGGCTTCTATTGTTTTTTTTTCTTGTACCTCCCAGCATGTATCTTTTTTTTCAAGCATGTATTGTATCTTAGGGTAAGTGCACTCCCTGTTCAGCACCTTGCATTTTCCAGCACTGAACCACAAATGCAATCTGCTGGCTCACTTTGATAGCTTGTTCAGTCATCACTTAAGACCTTACTTTCAAATGGAGAGCTCTCATGATGCTTCAGGAAGCTGGTCATGTATAGTCACTATATGTTTTATTTTATTTTATTTGTTTTTTCTAGTCATACTTTGGATGAGAAGTTAAACCAAAGTTCCATCTGCCTGAGTTGGTAGTAGCTTAGGTGGATGTAAAACATCCCACATCACCTATCAAAAAGAGTAAGAGGAAGTTTCCTGATGCACTGCAAAATATCCCCTAGTAGTAAAGATATCACCTCAGGTCTCCCCTGAAAACAGGCTACTCTGTGAGATTAACCCAGTCAACAAACATAAATAAATTAATAAATAAATAAATAAATAGAGAAACCCTTTGCTCAATATTCTTCATTAAACATGCTGGTAAATTTGAAATTTACAGTACTTTGATGGTTGGCTCTAGAAATTTTCACATTTGTTGGAAAATAAGATACCTGAAGAGACAGAAGCTGAAATTATTGACAACAGGATTGGTTATAACTGCTAAGAAGTTGAATGCAACTAAAGTATAGTTTAGAGATATTGGAATATCTTTAGAAATTATCCTTCATGAGCTTAAATTACTCAGTAATAAGGAAAAAAAAACATAAACAAGGCCACTGGAAGGTGCTGACAGTGAAGGTGAAATTTGTGTGCTGCTATGAAAAAAGTAGAATGCAATTTTGTTTATGCATCACAGCTATTGTAAAATTAAGAGATAATTTGACTGATGTCTTTAGTCAAATGACAATTTTTAAGCAACAAATGGTAAGCTTGGAAGATTTTACTTTATTTCTCCTTTGTTGACCAGGTAGTCTTACTAGGTTAATGACGTCTTTTCGGGGAAGACCTGAAGTGATATTTATAGAACTGGGGGAAATTTGGCCATGGCTTTGGGGAACTTCCCTTACTCTTTTCCCATAGGGGACTTTTTTCCTGTCTTCCAGTCTGGACGTGTAGGTGCCTCAGAGAAGCAGGAGGCTGGTATAAGCAAAAATAGAGGTCAGAGAAGACAGTGGCAAGGTGAATTGTGATTATGGTGCTGTTATTCGAACAGTGTATGTTTCAGAATTATCAGAGATGGAATCGGAGGTGAAGGAGACGTCAACAGAAGAATATGGTATGGTGGAGGTGGTGGAAAAGACTGTCAAGAATTTTAAAAGGAGTTTATGTGTTGGATCCAGTGGAGATTGATACAGAAGATTTATTCCAGCAGAAGTTATTTGAATCAAAATTTGAAAAAGAAAGATTGTGTTTTTACAACTCTCCAGTTGGGAGGGTTGCGGGATGATATATTGTTGGATATGTTGGAGGAAATTAGACAGAAAATGGCAAGGATATGTCCTAGGGAGAAATGATACTTAAAATACAGAAGGAAAAAGGGCAGAAGAGTGAGGACATGCAGATGGAGAAAAAAAATCATATGCTGATATGGAGAGAGAAGGGATGTGTAGTAAGAAAGTAGAGAAAGAAATTTTAAAAGAAAAGATTGTTTAAGGCTCGAATCAAAAAGAAGGAAGATGCTCCAATGGACAGATACAAGGTATTGGACTAAGTTATTAAGACACTCGGGATTAAACCAAATGAGGTAAGAGCATTTATAAATATTAATAAAGAGACTTTTTGATGCTCATTATTTTTGAGACTGGGCAGATAATGGAAAAGTTTATAAAGGAATAGAAAAAAAGAAAAACTTTTAACCATAGAACTTATATGTACTCAAGCCCTCTTTTAGGGAAACTAAGTTAAATATATGTAATGATGTACTAAATTTATCAAAAGTATATTATAATAGAGGTTTTGGACTGAGGCATGGGATTGCAATGTGAAACTGAAACTAGAAAAATAAGATATTGTATATACTCCAAATGTTATTAATGTTGAAGGAGATAGAGGCTTGGTTAGATATTGGGGACAGTCAAAAATGTGCTTTTTGTGTAGAAAACAGATAATTTAATTAACAAATGTTTAAAAAGAAGATATTTTACATGTGGGGTGTTAAGATATGATGCAAAAAATTGTGAACCTAAATGTTATAAATGTAAAAAAGTGGGGCCTTGGGGGGAGTGCGAAGAAAGAAAAAAATTAAGTCATTTTAGACATAACAGAGGAAGTAACAGAACAAAGTAAAAGGATGAAGTTACAGGAAAGGAATTAGAAGCAGAAAAATGGGGGAAAGATACTGGCATTATCAATCTAGAACAAACAATACAAATGATAAAGTAAAAGAAGATTTAAATACAGAAATATTGAAGAAGAAGAGTCAGGTTTATGTGAACATGATGATGTTAAATGGAATATGGTTAAACCAAAGAGAAATTCAACTGACAGAAAGGAAAAGGAAAAAATACAGAATACTTAAAAAATAGAAAAAAGTAAAGGGTGAATACACACTATTATTTAAAGTAGAGTTAAGTGTAAAGTTGTGTCATTAAATATGAATAGTTTTAAGAAGTTGGAAAGAAGGACAGGGATTTTGGAGTGGTGCAAAAATATAGATAGTGATGTTATTATACTTGAAGATATTAGATTTTTGTCAAAAATAGAAAGATATTAAGTGTGGTGGGGAAAAATGTGATATGGAATTTTGGGAAACAGACCTGCTTGGGAATACTTATATGAAGATACAATTAAAGTGTTACATGTTACATTTGTCTTAACAGTTAGAATTACTGTTGCTGATATAAGATTGAGAGCACATGTTATGAGAATTATTGCAATCTAATATTAATAATATTATTATGTAATACAAAAGAAGAGGGAAGAGATATTTAGAAAGATAATACAATCTGTATCAGTTAATATGGGGGTAGTGGACTTTCATTACAATCTAAGACAACAAAACATGAGGGCTTATAATGTCAAATTAGTAAAAGATATAAAATACAGATGGTTAAAAATATGGAATCTAGAGACTTGGACATATAAAAGATGGGAGAAAATAACAGAAATACACTATTTTTTATTGTTAATAAGTATAGTAGTAGTTAAAAAAGAAGTATTACTCACAGGGTTGTCAGATCAGAGGGCAATTTGGATTATGGTAAAGGGAAATGATGATTATATGAAAATAGGGAAAGGCATAAAAAGAATAAATGAAGTGAATGTGATGATAAATGGAGAAAAGATGTTATAAGACTATGGCAAGATCATGTAGAAATGACAGAATTTTACAAAGATTGGTCAGAATGGTGGTTAAAATTTAAGCTGAAATATAAAAAAATGGTATGTGGCATGGGAAAAAGAGAATATATATATGAATATATATATATATATATATATATATATATATATATATATATATATATACACATATGGATCTACCTGAGATGGTCGACAAGCCATTTGATCGACACTAATTTGGTCGACAGTTCATTTGGTCGACAAGCAGTTTTATGTGGGGGGGGCTTCACCCCCCACTCCCCCCACGCACACCCTAACTATATATATCAACTCCAGGGTCGCACAACATTGGGGAGGGGGGCAAATCTGCTTGTCGACCAAATGAACTGTCGACCAAATTAGTGTCGATCAAATGGCTTGTTGACCATCTCAGGTAGACCCATATATATATATATATATATATATATATATATATATATATATATATATATATATGGGAAAAATAAAATATAAGAATTTAAGTTACAATATGATTGATTATTTAGAGAAGAATGATGAAAAATGTCTTTATTAAGCAGCAAAAAAAATTAATAAGAAAAAGTAGAGCATTTATTGTACAAAGATACTTTCTGAAAGGAAAAAAAAGAAGAAATTGCACCATATTTAAGTAAAATAATCAAAGATAATAATAGTGTAATGAGGGAAATGAAAGATTCATCAGGTAGGATACATAGTACACAAGAGGAGATTATGAATATACTAAAATAATATATTAGGACATTATACAATGAGCAGAGAACTAAGACATGGAAGGAATAGAAGGTATGTACATTTTCTGATATGGAGAATAAGGACTTAGAAAAAGATAAAAATAGAAGAACTAGAACAGGTAATAAAATAAATTAATTTAGATTCAGCTGTAGGACCAGAGCAAAAAATGCTTTATAAAAGTAGTAAATGAATGGTTAAATAAAGTTTTTTTTTATATATAAAGAGCTATGTAGACGTATCATCAGGTTTATATGGAAAAAAGGAAAGAAGGAAGAAGTATGGAATTGTAGGCCAATTGTATTAAATAATGCAGATTTTTAAGATTTTTTATGAAAAATATTAGAAAAAAGTATGGAAGATAAAGTAGGCAATGTAATGAATATGTGTTTGATATAAAAGGTAAAAAAGTTCAAGACTTATTAATAATTATGGAATTAGTAGACAATAAAGTACTTAGAAATGTTCAGGCAAAAGTAATGGTAGGAGATTTAAGCAAAGCATTTGATTCAATATGACACTCAATATTATGGGATATATTTGATATATATATATATATATATATATATATATATATATATATATATATATATATATATATATAATATGAGTACGATGATTAAAAATGCGTGCATGTCAAATATAAGTAAGATGATTAAAAATGTGTGCATGTCAGCATATAAGTATAATATAGTGAATATTATAATAAATGGATGGTTGTATAAAGATACAAAATTAAATAAGGTTATCAGGAAAGGCTATCCATTGAGTAGTAATTAATGTAATCTCTCCGTATGTGAATAAGGAGATGGATGCTAATAGTTATATTTCTAATGAAGGGATGAAAATGCCTATATTGGTAAATTATGCAGCTGATATTATCACTACAACAAAAAATGAAGAAAGCATGAATGCAGGAATAAAACAAATAAAATAAATTATTCAGGTTATTGGGTTCATAGTAAATAAAGACAAAAGTCCAGGCTTAGGTTTTGAGGGAACGACTGGTGGAGTTGAATTTAATAAGGATAAAATTAATATCCTTGCAATAAACTTTGGGAAAGAAGAAATTATAAATTCTGTATGGAAAGAAAAAGTAGTGGAAATAAAACAAATGTGTGTATTTTGGAAGTCTTTTAGGCTTTCCTTTAAAAAGAAAGTATACCCAATAAATTCTGTACTATTAACAAAGGTTACTTATTTAACTAGTGTCTTTAGTGTTCCTTTAAACTTAGAGAATGCTATAAATCATATTTAATAATATAATATAATATTTTCTTTCATTTGGGGGTCACAGTTAAACCCTGTAAAAAAGGGGGGTCTAATATATGATAAAAAGGATGTTTAGTTTTAAACACCCTATAGTGTATATGTCATCATTAAATTTATATACAGTAATGAAGAGATTAAAGGACAGTGAGGCTTCTTTGCCAACTAAAATATTAAGTGTGAAATATAAAACAGAATGGTTGACTTGTTTGGGTTTAAAAAAGGAGGAGTTGTAATAAAGAAATGGAAAATTATCAACATAAGATTATCTTGTGGAAAATAAATGTGAAAGAAATCAAAAATAATAGAAAAGAATCGTATGATAAGATTATGGAAAAATATTACGGACATATCTTTGGAAGGAATTTAACAATGAGAAAAGAAACACTATTACTGCAAGATTTAAAAGACGTAAATGACATATAGAAGGCCAGGGTTTTTATGGTGGTTGTCTATACAAAAACTACTAGTGAAGGCAAATATGCCATATAAAAATATAAAATGTAGAGTTTGTTTATTTTTGTGGTGAATTTGAAACTTGCAAACATGTTTTTATACAAGGTAAAAGAGTAAAAATGTTATGGAAAAAGATTATAGATAGGAAATATGTGAATGAATTTGAAGATGTGAACAATTTAAATATGGGCATAATTGAATTTGGGTATTATAGAAACAAAAGTAAGAAAGAGGTTGAAAATCTTGATACAAATGTTTGCTGTATTATTGTTGATTTGGAACCAGAGGGCTAAGGAAATCAAGTTTAATGAGAAATAGGACATGGAAATGATGTTGAAAAAATAAGGTTTTGGTTGTAGAAACTGGAGCAGGGATCAAAAAAAGTAATAAGTATGTGTTCTATATGATGAAGCAAAATGTAAAATGAAGATATGATTTGTAAATAGTGTGTATATATAAATAGCTGAAAATGTGTATACATAATGTAAATAAGTAAGAATATAAATAACTATTGATTATGTAAATACTTATGGATCTTGTAACTAAAGAACCCCTAATCTTTTTGACAGATGCTATGTGATCTTTTACAGCCATCAAAGCAACCACCAACTCAAGAAAATGAGAAGATAGAGACAAATAATGAACTGCAGTAGTAAATGAAATGCCAGAAGGGAGAGATAGTTTTCTTGCATGGACATTGTGAAAGAAAAAGTCTTTGGGGAGTGAGAAGGCATACTGCTTACATTTGACTGTTTCAGATAAGGTTATGGGGAAGTTTATAGTGATACTGGTGCAGTCTGTGACTTTCTAAGAGAAGGATCATGTGCTCTGGCAAATTTGGCCACCATGCAAAAGTGTGTTATGGAACCTAGGCCAGTTTAACGAAGTCATTAAAGAATGCCTATATAGAAATATTTAGTGAAAACTGACTATTCCAGCAGAAGTTCATTTTTTTTACCCAGTGTGGTGTAGATGTTTATTACCTCATAATCAACCAAAGTTTTTTTTTTTTTTTTTGCAAGACTTGGACTTTGATGTGGAAGTACAGGGTACTTCAGCTACTGTTAGAACTTAGTGAAGGATGTACTTCACAAATTTACAATGAAGATGAGTCAGAAAGGGATGATGACTCAGAGATTTAAAATTTTAATTTCAGCAGTGTATCTATGTAATGTGAAGGAGAAAGTGATGTAATCTAGAACATTGAAGGCTGTCCTATTAACACTTTATTATGCACTGCTAGTTTACAGATATGGACCAGTGATTCACATTTGCATCAGGAAGTCCATAATTAAAGGGTATGAAAGAACATGGCACAGTGAAAAAATTAAATAATTCAAGAGATATCACATTCTGAAATTGCATTTCAAATAGAGCTATATTTATATCAGAAATATGTTTCTTTACTTGGTCAAAATCAAATCTTAAGGAAGTTTTTTTTTTATCTTGTAAAAAAGAAGACATACTTTGCATGCAATCATTCCTATTATATAAAATAATGCCCCCTCCCTTATCGGCTTGCTTCACAATTAAATCCTTATTACATTCCAACATTCTTAATGCTGCTTGTTCACTTATTGATAAATTATAAAACCTATGTGGTCTAACTTCATTATATAAAATCCTAACTTCCTTTTCACAAAGATCGTGAAAATATTTACTAGGACTGTAAACCCAAAAATTATGTTTAAAGATTCAGATGTGTGTCATAATAATATATGCAAAAGGTCAGGTACAAAAAGACGAACCACAGCTACTGAAGAGTTTTCAGTTAAAAACTATGCAAAGTACTGGTAGGCAAAACTTAAACTCACCACGACTGTTATCAATAAAAGAAAAAAGACTTTATTTTAACAAAGGTAAGCGCTTTCGTGTATCTCCTGATACGCTTCTTCAGACCATGTATACAATGAATGAACTTTCAGAGAATATATAGTGAAGATACATTCAAATTATTCAATTAATTTAACATTAAAACAATCAACCCTTAAAAGGGAAACGCTTCAAGCAACATGACTATGCATGCTAAAAGCTTCATCTGGGCAAAACACTAGGTAATGCAGAACTTTTTCTATTTATAAAAAATATTTTAAAATTTAGAATTTAAATAAAAGCATTAATAAAAAGTATGTAAGAAACCTCACTGCTTCAAATTAAGGCATATGAAAACTCATATAAAATATGCCTGTAAAATCTTAATGCACGTTAATATACAAACTAAACAGTGCAAAATTCTGCAAAATTCATAGGTTCAAGTCCCTGGATAAAAACTTAAATATTTATGCATAATATTCAAACTATTCTATGAACAATTTTCTTATTTACTTTTAAACTATATTGCTATTTGTAGAAACAAAGTAATGTATATGCATAGAATTTATAAAACATTTTCTAATTATAAGGCCTTGTCTACAAGAAAGATGTAGTACTGTAAATCCATGCTAAAATCAGTTTAAAATCAGGATCCATGTTATAAATATATATACAAATATATATAACAATTAGATGAATGATTAAATAAATAAAAATATATGTATAGATAAATAAGTAAATATGGATAAATGAATATACAACTATTCATCTGCGTGTATTCAAAAAAGATCTTAATGAGACATAGGCATTAAGTCCAGGGGGATAGTGACCTTTTAACCTAAGGATCCATTTTAGTTCCTTCAGCTCTAGTAAATTCATATAATCACCATCTCTAGTGTTCGGTTCTACTATTTGTAATACTCTAAACACAAAGGTATGACTAGGGAAAAGTTGGATATGCTTTGCTAGAGCATTGAGCTCATTTTTATTTTTGATGTCATATTGATGGCTATAAATGTGATTTTTCAACTTCCTCTTTGTCAGGCCTATGTAGAACACTGAACATTGTTCACAGGTGGCCAGATATATTATGCCTGTGGTATCACAGGTAGCCTGGAATCTAGGTACAAATGTATAGGAAAAATCTGGATGTATGAATTCTTGTTTTTTAGTTAGATACTTACAATAATTGCAATGGTTGCATGGAAACGTACCAAAATTATTCCTTAAATGTACTGTATCAAGTCTTCCATTATTTGCCTTATCACATAAAAGTCTTTTTAAATTCTTGTTGTTTCTATAGATAAAGTGAGGGTTCTTACCTACTAAATTCAATGTGCAGTCATCTATTAATAAAACTTTCCAGTTATTAGCAATAATTTTCTTAATATTTACGCTATCATTGGTGTAAGTAGTCACAAAGCTCACCCTCATATCTGTGCTTTTTTTATTTCCATTTGTATGAGGAGGAAAAAATGAGTGTTTGTATCTGGTTGCAGTTCTGGGTATTTCTGCTCTATCTAAAACTTGCCTTCTGATATTCTTTACTAACTCTTGATCATAACCTCTATCTAAAAATATTTTTTCCATTTTGTCAGCCTCTATTAATAGATCCATGTTGTCTTTACAAATCTTAGAGAGTCTAATAAACTGACTTTTATCTATCCCACTGAAAACATGACGTGGGTGCATGCTATCATAACGTAAAATTGTGTTTCTCCAACATAATTTTCTATACAATGTTGAAGTCAGTGTACCATCTCTAATATCTAGAGAGACATCTAAAAAACATACCGAATCAAAAAGAAGTTACTGCTGTAAATTTAAGAAAATTTGTCGTGCTTCTGCATTACCTAGTGTTTTGCCCAGATGAAGCTTTTAGCATGCATAGTCATGTTGCTTGAAGCGTTTCCCTTTTAAGGGTTGATTGTTTTATTGTTAAATTAATTGAATAATTTGAATGTATCTTCACTATATATTCTCTGAAAGTTCATTCATTGTATACATGGTCTGAAGAAGCTTATCAGGAGATACGCGAAAGCGCTTACCTTTGTTAAAATAAAGTCTTTTTTCTTTTATTGATAACAGTCGTGGTGAGTTTAAGTTTTGCCTACCAGTAAAAGGTCAGGTACCTTCATTCCCTAGAGTTTACCGATCATAACAGCATTTTATGATCTTTGTGAAAAGGAAATTAGGATTTTATATAATGGACTTCCAAAAATACAGTCTTTGTCCAACTCCCCAATGAGACCTATCACTTCAGGAAGGGGTTGAATAACAGAACCTCTGTCTATGTATGTGCAAGATGTTTTAAGTAAATACCTACCCATTTGCAAAAGTTACATAAAAGATTCTGCTGATTTCTTGATTCAACTATCAAGATGGCATAAAGACTACAATAAAAATGGCTTTTTATTTGTATGTTTAGATATTACTTCGTTGTTTACTGTAATTCCCAGCATGTATGGAGTAGAATCAATACGTGAATTTTTGAATATAAGTACAAATATGATCCACAGCGAGATTGAGAATATTTGTCAGATTATTGACATAGTCATGGAGAATTGAACACAGCTTAGTAGATGAAGGATACAATAAAGGCTGATGCAAATTAGCGCTTTCTTTCACTTTATTTAAAAACGTGAACTTCTTCAGAAACAAGAACATGTACCCTCCCCAGCACATGTCTTATAAACCCTTTAAAACAGGATATGATGTCATGAAGTTCTCCTTAATTAATATATATATATATACACAATGATACAATATATTATATTTATTATATAATATATATTTTCCTTGGTTGCACAGTGCTTAGTGAAAGAATGGCTACTGAGGCGTCCTCCTCTGACACGTTATTGGATCTAACCATACATTCCACACCAGGAGCAGATCGAGCTGAAGAGCGGATCGACATTTGTGATGTGGATTCTACATTAATACACACTATCACGAAGATAGTGTTTGACTGTTTACAAAAGAACAGAAAGCGAGACGCCAACGAAGGGGTTAAAACAAATGACTCAAGTAGGAGCGTCTTGTGTCATAAAGAAGCGCCAGTTGAAAACGTCGCGGCGCATACAAGTTCAATGGAACATGATGGAAATATCAGCAATTCATCAAGTAGCAATGTTTGGGGTTTTATCTGTAAAGAATTGCAGAATCCATTTAAAAATATAAACGGCGACACGACGAATCGGACTGCTAGTGAGTATCACGACACTGCTACTGATTTAAAAACATGTAAAAAACTGATTTTTGATCTAGAAAAGCTAGTTTTTAAATATATTACACTTGAATTAGAGATACAGTATTTAACAGAGTGTATTCAACGAGGCATTGTGCCGCAAGGTTTGCGGACCGCCAAGTTTCCAAATTGTGTCGAACCTGGCGATGTTTTGTCAAGAATGATCATCAAAGTTTATAATGATGCAGGTTTGGCCATGATGGACATTTTGGTCAAACATTATGAGTCTGATATTAACAGAGTGAGAACAGGAATCAAGGAGCTAGATGATTCCATTAAAAATAATATTTGTTTCCGGGAACTTTTTTCATTGTACAATAGCATCGAGACTAAGGCTAACAAACACAGGTCCATCATTGTACAAAGAAAACAACACAAATTGATGAGGGACATCAGGACATACAGGTCAAACGAAGCTTATATATCGATTGCAGACGTACCGAAATTAAGTTGTGTACCTCCAAATACTGTTTCTAGTGAGATAGAGAAGACTAATAGACCCTCACAAGGAACAGTAAAAGATGCAGGTGTACCAACTAATGACAATGCTCATAATTTGGTGTCTGAAAGTTCCGAAGAAAGTACATCAGTGTCAACGGATACATCTAAAGACACTACTGGGGACAATAATTTGGGGAATGCAACTACTAGTTATGCTGAGGTTGCAAGTCAGCAACCTGGTCAATCTAAGGTCCCTTTTCAACAACAAAGAGTACCAGGAAAGAGGACTACAAAGTGGTACAATACCACACAACAGAAAGGGAAAATGAAGGGTAAAAACAAAAGAAGATGGTAGCATTTTCCACAAATGAGACTGACTATACTGTTAATGTGTTAAATCTAAGTAATGTGCTGTTGACTGCAGATGCTTACAGTGTACTTAACAAAGGTTTCACTTTCATCCCCTCTAATAGGGTTGAAATTAGTAGACTACTGGTGGACTTTAGATTGTATTTACGGAAACAACTTAAAATACATTCTTAAAGATATCACCGATTATAATACTTCTACTAACAAATTACCAATGAAGCCTAGTACATTTAACCCCCCTTTGATCAATACATTGCAAGTTTTTTCTGAATTCATGTGAGAAAGAATTCAAAAATATTACTACAAGTAGTGAACAAAATAATCTAACCAACACAGAGAGTAAAACACTGAAGGAGTTATCAGAAAACTCCGAGGTTAGAATCATGAAAGCAGACAAAGGGGGTAGAATTATTGTTATGAATACAATAGATTACAGTAAAAGAATACTGGATATGTTAAAAGACACTACAAACTATTGCAAAGTCACAGCAGAACTTGTCAAAATCAGTTTCAGAAGAATAGATGCTCTTTTGTTCGACATGTTTTGCCAGGGTGAAATAGAAAAGGTGGATTATGATTTCCTTTTAGTGGAGTATCCTACCATGGCCAACTTTTTTGGTATATCCAAATTACAGTATGGCCTTGAGGATTTATCCTTTAGGCCTATTGTATCAGCCAAAAATTCAAAAACGGAAAACATTTCCATTTGGCTTGACAGTTTATTAAACCCTGTGGCACAAAAGGCCGAATATTATCTTAGAGATTCCTGGCAGCTCTTGGAGATTTTGGGAAGGATCAGAACATTAGAAAAAGATGTGAATTTTGCTACATTAGACGTTAAAAGTCTTTATACCTCTATAGACCAGGTAGAAGGCATAGAATATATGAGAGAATATCTTGTCAATCACACAGACATGAGTGGCCACAGGGTAAACACATTATGTACCCTTATGGAAATAGTACTTGAAAATAATTTTTTCAAATTCAACAACGTACTATACAAACAGACATCTGGAGTAGCAATGGGGGCCAGAGTGGCCTCAGCATTTGCAAATATAGTGATGTCTAGATGGGAACAAAAATTCCTAAAACTCCATTCTAGTTTTGGAAAGGTTTTGATGTACTATAGGTACATTGATGATTTGTTTTTCCTGTGGAAAGGTGAACAATGGGAATTTATGAATATGTTAAGTGATTTGAATACAACCACAAGCTTCCTATTCTTTAAAATAGGAGAATTTGGAAGAAATATACACTTTTTAGATTTAGAACTTGGTATTAATGACATCAATGGCAGCATTACAAGTAAGATCTACAGAAAATCTTGTTTCACTAACCAATACCTCCACAAAGCCAGCCTACACCCTCAACACATGAAAAAGAGTGTAGTAAAGGGACAAATGATTAGACTTAGTAGGCTAACTACAGAGGATCTAGTATTCCAAGAAGAGTTATTACATCTGAGACAAATGTTCACAGTGAGGGGTTACAACTCAAATTGGATTAAAAAGCTAGAAAAGGAAGTGAATAAATTAAGGGAAGGAGTAGCAAAACCCATTTTATTAGCTACAGATATACTTGTGGAAGAACCAAGAATAGTTCAACAAGGGAACAAGAGTATAAGCAGAATTGAAGAAAACAAAAATGGGTTCTACACAGCATTCCCACTTCCTATAGTAAATGAACTAAAAGAAATCAGAAACATAATAGAAAGAAATTGGAGAATAATTTCAGGGAACAAAGAATTAGTTAGCTGTGTAGGAATCAAACCACAATTCACCTATAAAACAGTTAACAACATCAAGAAAGTTTTAGAAAGAACTGATACTACTTCAGTGGTGAAGACTAGAGATCTAATTAAAAAGGGTACTTTTGCTTGTACCAATTGTAGACAATGCAGATTCCTCAGTAATAGTTCCTTTGTTACTATGAAACATTTAAAAAGAACTTTTTGGGCAAAGAAATATTTCAACTGCCACAGTGAATGTGTAGTTTATTTGGCTTGCTGTGTCTCCTGTGAATGTTACTATGTGGGTAAAACTGTCAGAACTTTGAAGCGGAGAATTTACGAACATACTCTAGCTATAAAAAATAAAGACAAAAACAATGCACTTGCAAGGCATTCCTTGTTATGTAGTGAATTTAAAAAGTTTGAATTTTTTGTTTTAGACCACATAGAAAAAATGTCATTCATGGGGGATGTCAACAATAAATTAGAGCAAAAGGAAGCACTCTGGCAATTATTGTTAGGGGCAGACCAATACCCAGGCCTTAATGAGGTAATTAACATTAAATGTTTTTTGATATACAAATAAAACTGTTTGAATGTATAGATGTGTACACACATAGAAAAACATAAAAAGGACAACATCATTCAAGTACTTTATTTGTATCAAAGTCTCTTATAACTGGGTATATGTACTTTCAACATAAGTCAGTCCAACTAGTTATGATATGTGTTTTTAAGTTCACACTTTCAACTAATGGAATATTTTGTATTGAAGCAATGTGATTTAATTTACATCGAGTATCTAAAATATTAGAATACATGAAATTATGGCAGTATGAAGTCTATTAATAACAATATTTTTAAATACTAAGAGGTTTTTGTATACATATTATATAAATATAATATATTGTACCATTGTGTATATATATATATATTAATTAAGGAGAACTTCATGACATCATATCCTGTTTTAAAGGGTTTATAAGACATGTGCTGGGGAGGGTACATGTTCTTGTTTCTGAAGAAGTTCACGTTTTTAAATAAAGTGAAAGAAAGCGCTAATTTGCATCAGCCTTTATTGTATCCTTCATCTACTAAGCTGTGTTCAATTCTCCATTTCTAGTTTGCGGCTAGTCCGTTCGTTTTGTGTTTTCCATTATTGACATAGTCCTAACAAATAATAGTTTTTTGTTTGATGGGGAACCCTATCTTCAAACTTCAGTGGTAGCCATGGGTACTCTCATGGCTAATACATATGCCAATCTGGTATTGAATAAGTGGGAAACAAAGTATATTCATAAGGACAGTGAATATATTGATTCTAGAATTTTATTTTCTAAAAGGTTTGTAGATGATTGCTTTTTGTTGTGAGTAGTTGATGATATAAGCCTAAGAGAATTTGTAGTCTATTTAGAGAATGGTGCTGATTTTCTCAGTTTTAAGCTGGAGTGTTCTTCAGAAATGATTACATAGTTAGACATAAAACTAGAGAAAAATGACCATACAATCAAGACAAGTGTGCATAAGAATGCTGTTCATGCTAACAAATATACACATAAAACTAGTATGCATGCAACACACATTTTCAGAGGTATAGTAAAAAGTCAGTTTTGTAGTATATGTAGAGTAAATACTGACAATGATATAAATTTGGAACAAATGAATGAGATGGCAAAAGAATTTATTGAAAGAGGATATGTACCAAAAATTGTAAATGAGCTTACGAATGAAGTAATATATAACAAATGTGGTAATACATCCCCATACTTAACACTATGGGCGATTGCACAGACTTTATTTATTCTAGGAGTAATGATAGAGCGGAAACCAAACTAAAATACATACTAAATTATAACAACAGGTCAAATGATATAGAGAAGATTATTAAAAAGTATTGGGGTGTACTATGGTCAATGCCTGAGATGAGAAACATCCTACCTGACATTCCTAGGTTTGCATATAGAAATGAGAGGAACCTTAAAACCATACTATGTTATAAAGAATTGTTAGAAAAGGTGCCCATCCCTGCCTTGGATGTAGTTGCTGCAAGGATATAACCACTGATACTTGTTTTGTACATCCTACAAGCCAAAGGAAATATAATTGTAATAGTTATGCTAATTGTACCACAAGGTGTATTGTTTATTTGGCTACATGTGCTCTATGTTCTGCATTTTATGTAGGCAAATGTTCTAGAAAATTAAAAGAGCGTACTATTGAGCACACATCTGAAATCAAAAGGAAAGTGATAACTAATGCTTTTACTAAGCATATATTAGATTATGGTACTACACACATGTTTAAATTTAGAGTTATAATGGTTGTACAAAAAAATCCTAAGAGGTGGAGACAATAATAAATTGGAAATTGCTGAACTAAAATGGATACTTGAGCTAAATGCAGAGGCATTTCCTGGCTTGAATGGGGCTGCAAGCCTAAAACCTGTTTTGCTAGAGAAACAAATGAGTTTACATTAATTTACTGATTTTAATTGTTTAATGAATATCTTATGCTGATTGGCTGGCTGTGTCTGATGTTATATATTTAAATGATTTTAATTCATTATTGTTATGCACTGATGAAGGGGAAACCCGAAAGCTTTGTTAGTTATTTGGTTTTATGATTAAACAGTGAACGTGAACATTTCTGTTGTTCATTTTTTTATTTTCATTTATCAAAGTAAGTCTTCAGAACATATATCAGGTTATTTCTGTTATTATTAATGACTTAATTTTCTATGGACAGGCAGTATGAAATTGCTTAATGAATTTGTGAATTACTCAGAGGCCAACATATTTTTTAAGGTTTGGAACAAGCTGTTCTGTTCATTAGTTCATAGGCTCATAGATGTGTGCTAGGCTGATGGCCCTGGAGCCTTTACAAGCCTAGCCCATAGGATTACCCTGGCATCATGCCACCTGACCTTAGCTCCCAGTGCCTCTGTTGAGTAGAGCCATTGGAGAGATCCCCGGGGTGAATTTTCTATTTCCCATCCACTCATCAAAATTTCTCTTGAAGAGGGCCAGTGGGGTGCTCTGCTTGACATGTATGGGAAGTCTATTCCATAGCATGGGCAGTCTCTGTGTTATGAGCCTGTCCCTCCAGCATGTTCTGTTGAGTGTGGTAATGAGGTTGAGGTCTCTGGAGCATGTGGTGTGGAGGGATTGGAATTTCTTTAGATGTAGCATTTTTAACAGAGCTGGGTCAGACATGGCTTTGTAAGTCAAGCAGAGATCACCTCTAAGTAGGTGATATGAGACAGAGAATAGTTGGAGTTTTTTGAGTCTGTCCATATAGGACAAGTGTTTAAGGCCTAGAATCCTCTTTGTGATGACCAGTTGTTGCAGGTGTCTATTGAGGTACATGCCAAATGAGGCATTGTACTTGATGACTGGCCTAATGAGGGAAGAGTAGAAGGAGACAATGACCTTCTTCTTCCTGGATGCAAACGCCTTCGTAATGAGATGTGCCACATAGAAGGACTTTCTGACCACAGTGACAATGTGGTGGTCAGAAGAGAGGTTGCTGTCAACCTCTGTTCCCAGATCTCTTATAACACCTTCTGTGTTCAGTGGACTACCATCGATGTGGTAATTCATGGGAACTGGGTTTTTTCCAAAGGGGATGATGACACATTTTATGGCATTGAGCTTAAGGCCATGGTTTTGACACCAGTTGTTGGTCTCAGTGAGGCCTTTCTGTAGGATTTCAACATGACTTGGGGAGTTAATAATAACTCCCAACTTGCAATTGTCTGAGTATTTTGTCAGCCAGAGTCCCTTTGTGTTGGCCTGGACTTCAGAGAAGTAGATACCAAACAGGAGAGGACCCAGGACTGAACTGTGTGGAGCTCCACTTGTTACTGGTTGTCAGCTACTTTAACACTGTGGGTTCTATCTGTGAGCCAGTTTGCAACCCACTTAGTGATATAGGGGTTGATGCCTAGCTTAGTGAGTTTTTCTATGTTTCCTGAGTGGGGAATGGTATCAAAGGCCTTGGCCAGATCAAGGTAGGCTGTATGAACCACCTTGCTTTCATCCACAGCTCTGGTGACTGACTCAAAGAAGTCAACCAGGTTGAGCAGGCATGATCTACCCTTCGCAAAACCAAACTGTCTGGGATTCAAAGTTTGGAGATTCCCTATATCCTTGTTTATTAGGTCCATGATGATGCATTCCATAGCTTTGCATATCAGACTCGTCAGGCTAATGGGGTGATACTTCCCAGGGTCTGTAGTCACTCTTTCTTTGTGGAGATGGATGCCTGTAGCAGTGCACCATTTGATAGAGACAAAGCCTGAGGTGAGGCCGTGATTGAACACAGGTGAGGTGCCAGTTGACTCTGTAGTTCAGGTAGAACACAGCCAGGGTCCAGGGATATTGTCAAGTTTCATAGAAGCTGGATTATTGGCCTTAGACAGTGCTGTTTTAACTTGTGCAGCAGTAATACTGAGTGCCTGGCAATCTACTGGTATTGTGATTGTTCCTTTAGGGGGGAAGAGGGGTAAAGTTGGCACTGAATCTGTCGGCCAGTATATTGGCAATGTCTGTTGGCTATGTATAGCAGGTACCATTGTGCAGTAGCTCAGAGCAAATCTGGGGACTACCATGGAGATTCTTTACATAAGTATAGAAGGCCTTGTAGTTGTCTTTACTATCTGCTGCAATTCTGTTTTCTATTCTAGCTTTAGAGGATTTGATGAGGGATTTCAACTTTTTGTTGAGGCTGATAAGAGATTTTTTCCAGTCTTGGGACTTCACCTTATTTCGCATCAGTTTCCTCCTTCTGTTGTAGAGTTTGTTTATGGCAGGGGACCACCAGATTGACTTGCTTATTTTGGAGGAGAGCATCTTGGTTCTACTGGGTATGGTGAGATCCATGCATTTGTGTACATGTTCGTGCAGTGCATTGGTGCATTGATTTGGTGGTCATGCAACGATTCTACATTTGCATGGGTGGTGTGAAGTTAGCCACCTCTGTTTTTAAGAGCCCAGAGATAGCTTTGGAGAAATTTTTCATGGTGGTTACCTTTGCGGGGGGTGGGGGGTGGATTAGTTTGTGGTCAGATCTAACCAAGGAGGAGTTGAATATTGGTACAGAGCAATGGTCGCCCATGTTTGTAATGACCAGGTCAAGGATGTTGCTACCTCTAGTGGGGGTAAGAATGAGCTAGTCCAGGGCATTGGAATTCATGAATTCCAGGAAACGTTGGGCAAGTGTATTGGTACATGAGTAGTTTTCCCAGTTAATGGAGGGGTAGTTGAAGTCACCCAATATGAGACTGTTAGGTTGGACCCTAATATTCTCAAGGGTGTTTAGGAACATGGAGAGTGAGTTTTGGGACATGGTTGGGTACCTATAGTAGGCTACAACATGAATCGCTGTCTTACCCAATGTTAGCTGCACCTGAAGTATCTCTGATGCGTTATGTTGGTCTACCAGTCTGGAGGTGTGCACATCCTTTATGAATATGGAAACACTACCGCCTTTGGAGCTTCGGTCCAAGTTCTGGGGCCGAAAGGTGTGAAGTGAGTTATAGCCTGGTAGTGCAAGGGTGCTTTCTGCTGCCTTGAACCAGGTCTCTGTTACAGCACAAATGTCGATGTTCTCCATTTTAGAGACTGCTTCGAGTGAGGGCATTTTGAGATTTAGACTTCTAGTGTTGAGTAGCATGACTCTCAGATTGCATTTATTTGTAGCTGTTAAAGTGATAATTTGGTCTTTGGAACACCGCCTAAAAAAGGCACTATAGGGGTGGCAAGAGCCTTGGCCAGTATCCAGAAGCCCAGGGGTGACAGATGCAGGCCATCTCTGGCAATGCATCAAGATATGTCAGTCATGTCTTCCCAGCCAGACAGATACTGGATCCCCTTAGAATGATACCACAAACTTAGACAATTGTTAAAATCAATCATTTTCTGCTTGTACTGTGGTATCATTCTGGGTTATGGTAGGATGATGCTCAGGGCTAGGGTCATACCCACCTGGTCTACATAATCTGAAAGCTTCTCCATGTCTCATTTCAAGTAGTCCAGGGAGGTATGTCTCAGGTCATTCACACCCACATGTACAATGACAGAGTCATATTTGTACCTGTTGTTGTGGGGCCTGAGTGCATATGTTATGTGTCAGATCTTGGCACCTGACATGCAGCTGACTGTTACTTTCTCCTTATTCAACCTAGTGAGTGGGACATCAGTGCGATTCACTATCAAGTTACCTATGACTAGTGTGTTGGGCATGCTGTTTTGCCTTAGGGGCTTTGGTTGAGTGGCACTCTGTTTATAAGAGTTAGTGTTGTGTTGTGGTGGTTGATTGCATTTCTGCCTTGGAGTCTCTGCTGTTTGGGTAGACTTTTATTGAGAGTCTCCACAAAGCTTGGTGTGTGGTTTGTGTTTTTATGTGAAGGCAATGCTGGTGTGTGTTCTGGAGGGCTGTGTGTTCCATGTGGTGTGGTGCAAGTGTTGATCTTCTCCTTTTGACCAGCTATTCCAGTCTTGGCTGGAGAGTGCATAGTTTCCAATTTGGATATATAAGTGCATCTCTCACCAGTCTGAGTGCTGGGAGGTAAGAGGAAAGGGTTATCATTGTGCATAAGGCAGATGCCACATTGCCTCAGGATGCCCAAGTTCACCTGGTTAATAAGAGAAAGCACAGGGAACAGACCATTAGGCATACCTGGAGGGGTGAGCATTAATAATAAGTACTGAAGCTGTTTTCTTGTAGAACGTTTAGTGCTGGTAGCACTTTTGTATGCTACAATAATTGCTACAAGAAGTGTGGTAAAGTGCTAGGCTAATAAGCTAGTAAAAATGCAGGAGAGGAGAGAACTAGCAGATCTAGGGGAAAAATTGAAGAGCAGAATTTGGCACTGCTCAGAAGCTTACAAACAGTCCTGGAAACAGCAAATCTGTATCTGGTCTAGACTAGTTACAGGAAAGGTGGGAAACAAGCACAAATGCAAGCTTTCAAACTAGAAAGTTGAAAGAGATGGAAAAACTGCCCAAACAGCCAATAAACTGCAATTTCTGGGCCAAAAACAAATTCTCTTGTGGTAGATAGGCTACCTAGTGCTTACCACTTCCACTGATAAGCTAGAAGGCTTCCCTCCAACACAGAAAGGATTGGGGGCTCAGAAGGTTACATACAGTCCTGGGTACAGCAAATCTGTATCTGGACTAGACTAGTTACAGGAAAGGTAGGAAAAGTGCTAACGCAGGCTTTTAAACCAGAAAGTTGAAAGAGATGGAAAATCTGCCCAAACAGCCATCAAACTACGATTTCTGGGTCAGTAACCACTCCTCGTGTGGTAAATAGGCTACCTAGTGCTTACCACTCCCACTGATAAGCTAGAAGGCTTCCCTCCAACACAAAAAGGCTTGGGGGCTCAGAAGCTTACAAACAGTCCTGGATACAGCAAATCTGTATCTGGACTAGACTAGTTACAGGAAAGGCAGGAAACAAGCTTAGATTTTTTTTTACAGAAAATCAGCTAAAATAGCAGTAAAACAATCCAAGTGCAGAGCAAGCTAGCACACTTGAATGTGTAGCAATATTAAAGCAAATGCAGTTTAAAAAAATGCAATTTATTGAAACTGTATTCTGAACTGAATTCAATTATTGTTTTATTTAACTCTGAACAGTTAAAAAGTGCCAAAAATATACTTATCAGCTGAGAAGTACACTCAGTCAGAACACAATGAGATTCTAGCAAAGTTTTTTTTTTAGTAAAGTGGAAAGGGAGAAAGAAGATCGTTCAGGGTTAAGAACCTAAGCGGGTTGGCCTTCTCAAAATTTGTCTCTGTATTAGGTAGAATGACCTAATGACACTAGATGGGAGGTGTGTCCCAGATCAAATTTATAGCAGGGGTGGGCAACTGCAAAGCCACCAAGTATAAAAACAAGACACCAATAGGGAGTGAGGGTGGGAAACTATTACAACTACTAGCTACACTCTTTTAGGCAGAAAACACTACAGAAATGTTTATCACAGCAGAAAAACAGCAGTGAGCCATGAAATGAAAGTTTTAAACAGATAAAAGAGCAAGGAGACTCTAGAGAATGCTTTTAACTGCAAACAAATCAGTTATATGATACACTCCTTGGCAGTAATGTGTATTCCATTTGTTTTTTGGACATTGAGGTTTATAAAATATATTGCTGTAACAAGCTATTTACCAAGATATCCAAAAATGAGAGATAATAACAATTCTCATTTTTCTACTGCAAATCCAGTCCATGATATATATATATATATATATATATAGAGAGAGAGAGAGAGAGAGTGAGAGAGAGTGAAGAGATAGGTTATTAGAAAGTCCAGACTAAAAATGAAAGGTGTTGTAGTTAAAATGGATGTTGATATAAAGGGAGCACAATGAGCATTTATTGAAACAGGTGATAAATTAGGTACAAGATGGTATAAATGGAAAAAAAAATCAATCCCATTGTGTGGTGGGATGACACTATATGGACCAAATGAGAATGAGGTCAGTCATTCATTTGAAGTAAATCAAGGTAGACCCCACGCTATGGGAGCTACTTCAGTATAGATACAGATGGGATCAAAAGATCAACCAGGGACAATGGGAAGAGCTTAGAAAGTAACCCTATAATGGGGGAAGCACTGAAGGATGGTAAAAATTGTTTTAACATTAAGATATATCTTTTGAAAACCCTCCTTGAGACTGAGGGTGGTAGACCACAGAAAGAAATTATATTCACTATAAGCAAAGGAAAAGGAATATGTTCCTGTGGATTTATTGGGAGCTTGTATCCTACAGCACCTTTGTTTGTGATTAAAGGATAGGGAGGACTCATAGTGCAAGAGAACATTGTAACTGTAATAGTAAAAATGTGGTTTATATAGTTGCTTTACCTCCTTTTCTGTCTTTATGTGGGAGGATGGGCAGGAAGCTCCAAAAGACATCTCAGGAACATAGTTGTGCAGTCAAGAGAAAGGAGGTGTCCAGTGCACTGGAGGAACTTTTTACCCACACACATACATGTATATATACATATATATACATATATCAGCAAGTAAAATGAGATAAATTATTTCACTTGTTTGCCTAATGTTTGCAGCTGGCAGCCTACAACTGCCCTCCATCTTTGCTTCCATCTTTATTGCACGTCTCATGGTATCTTGAAGTAACACTCTGAAAAACTGTTCATGCAGCTACCCCTTTCTCTGTAAAGTAGTAGTTTCTCAAATCTAAGGTAAAAATAAAATCTTGTGTTTGGTGTAGCTTGTGATCCCTTATCTTCCATCATTCTTATCGAGTTCTAATTCTTCATAGTACACATTCATGATCTTAGGTACCAAGGTCATGTCCCATCTTTTCATTCTATTCTTTGGTGAAAAGAGTCCTGGGAGTATTAAAAAAAGCATTGGTACTGTGCAAAGCACTACTTAATGTCATAATGTGTTTTGTAAACTTTCCAAGCTTAAAGGAAAAGGACTAGATATGATTCAAAAATAAATGTTTTTGCACTTAAATGTAAACCATTTTAGTTTAAATAAGTATATAGCCACATTAGTGCCATTTCAAGACACTGGTAAAGTTGAAAAACACCCAATCTCAATAAGTTGTGCTTCACACAGTCATAGTTTATGAATACCTCCCATATATTTGTTAACCTTTTTTCCACAATGTTGTCATTCTGTCCTCCTGATCACTTTAGATATATTTTTGTACTATTCACAGTGCCATAGTGTCCTTCTAAATTGATAGAGAGAGAGAAAGAAAGAAAGAAAGAAAGAAAGAAAGAAAGAAAGAAAGAAAGAAAGAAAGAAAGACAGGGAGTGAATACCTGATGTTTGGTTGTGTGGCTTATAGTAACATATACCTGCATAAATGAGATAGGCTTATATTCCTATATCTATACTTAGCTGTACCTATAGCTATGTTTATATTTACATTTCTTTACCTATGTCTCTATATCACTTTTCATTGTACTACTGCACTGCCAGTACCTCTCATTAACCTTACAGCTTATGTGCAGTTCGCTATCTTACTCTGTACTTTCTAAGTTTTTCTACATAACCCAACTTAGAGTTTTACATGCTCTCTTAGCTGACAACAGTATGTATGAGTCTTCAACACCTGTATCATCAAAATCCTGCTGTATCAGAGTTTTCTTCCTCTTATAACAACATAATCCTGCTATTAACTACACCACTAACATATTGCATCTTAAACTGCTTTCTCATCACTCTATATTCATACTTCCAGTTATGGTATACTATTTCTTCCCTTTTTAATTGATGTTAAGTTCCTGATCTCTAAATCTATGATTTTAATGCTCTTTAGTCTTGTAAGGATACTCTACAATTTGTTTATAAATGTGTTCTAGGATTACAAATATATTGTTTTTATTGTGTTTATGTATTTTTATCTATGTTGGAGCTTTTCTCCCCGGGTCTCCACTGAAAATGGACATATATCCAGTTGGACTAACCCAGTCAACAAATGTAAAATAAAAAAATGTAAAATAAAATAAATAAATAAATAAATAAATAAATAAATATCACACAGACACGCACAAACACATTTCATATACATATACGCGCAGCTAAAAGTTATAACAGTTCAGAATGTAGACAGTTCATAATGTTTACAGTTCAGAATGTTAGCAAATGTTAAATGGTTTGATGTAAGGGGTGAGAGTGTATTTATGTGAGTGTTGGTGGATTAGATTAGAGTAAAGGTTAGGCAAGGGAGTAGCTTTTGTCTTGTGATTTTTTTTCTGGTGCATTTTTCTGTGTCTGAGCATGTCATATAGTGGGAATGTTATGGAAAGAGTTTTTCTAAGGTAAGGTGCAGGGTTAGGGGTGGGTTAAGGTTAGTATGCATTAGTAAGGTAAGCAGGTGGGCAAACAGCTCCTGCCCCAAACCCTAACACTGCGCCTTACCTTAGAAAAACCTTTTCTGTAACACTACAACTATTCCTGTCCTATGATGTTGCTATGGTTTAGAATTTCTCACTTGTTTTATTTCATTTTTCTTTTAGTAAAAAATGATTTATAATGTTGATGCTAACCAATATGTGTGTGTGTGTGTGTGTGTGTGTGTGTGTGTGTGTGTGTGTGTGTGTGTGTGTGTGTGTGTGTGTGTGTGTGTGTGTGTGTGTGTGTATATACCTCTCAACTGTCCAGATTTTCACAGAATGTCCAGATTTTTGACTTATAGTTTTGGTCTGTTCCTCATAAAATTTGTGGTTTTCTGGCAAATCACTTGGATAATCTGAAGATTGAAATCACCAAATAATGACATACCTTTGAGTTTCAGACTTCAAATCCTTCAGAAAATGTATGTTAACACAAACTCTGTTACTCTAGCAAGTTTATAACTGTAGTATTTAAAGTCTGTCCCTATTGTTGGGCCGTTGTCTCCCCATTTTGTCAGGCTTTGTCCAGATTTCTTGCACTAAAAGGCTGAGAAGTATATTTTGTGAGTGTGTGTGTGTGTGTGTGTGTGTGTGTGTGTGTGTGTGTGTGTATGTTCCTGTACATGCAGTGGACAAAGAAGCAGGAAAGAAAGAAATAAGAAAAATGCACAACCTTGTGGAATTGTCATTCACAGTGTGGCAAAACTGGACATATGTGAAACAGGATGACACAGTACTATACAGAACATGCCTAACAATAACAAAATGAATAAGCAATGGGCAAGTAATCAGTGATGTAATAGTCCATCTAGAAAATATAAGTGTCAATTTATTGGTACACAGCTTCATGACAGTCGTCACACCCACAATAATATGTCAGGAATACCTGGCACAATGAAGGAGAGTGGCACAGGAACTGATGCATTACTGAATGAAAACAAGCACCTATTAAATGGTCATCACTATTTATGTGACACTAAGCAATAAACTGCTGACGTACTAGAGTGGAGAAAAACAGCCCAACTGCATTAGCACACCATCATCATTACATTTGTCAATCACGATGGCAATGTTAGGAATAACTAGCTGAAGTAATGTATGCAGCACTGTTACAGATGCAATGGTTAGATTATAAACAGGAACGCAAACATGGGTAGAGCTGTGATAAGAAGGTGAAGCAGAGATATACAGGTATGACAGTAATGCAGCACACACCCTAATGCCGGTAAGATTTGGTATAAATCCTTTGGCAGGAATGTTGGTTCTCTGAAATGTTTTCCTCTACTGAAAAGTACAAAAAAATAAATGAGCACAGTATAATCACACAAATTAGAAATAGCCTATAGCATTACAGTAAGAGCTACTGTAACACGACAAAGCATTACTCCATCCTTACTAAGGTAGTCTGGTTGTCTATCCTTAACCTCATCTTCTCTCTGGCAGAGATAACTAGGGCTTGTGAGTGTGATCCCTTCAGATGGCATTACTTATGTTGGCACTACTTACCAGAATAGATGATTCTTGTGGCATCACTTACCACCTTGACAAATGGGTGTCAAGCCATAGCCACACTTGGCATGTCAAGTCCAAGAGTGAAAAATATATGTGCCGCAATTTCACACATCACTGAAACCACTTGACTTGCATTAATGGGCAGACTTGCAAGATGTCCACATATGGCAGTGAGAGAAATGTGATCGTTAGCTTGAAGCAGGGAGGCAGCTACATGTTTAAGCCTGACAGGTGTTCCCACCATACAGTACCATAGCATGCCCTCGATGCACAGCTCTGCAGTGAGATGCCCACAGACATTACTGCACTTTAAATATTAGTAGCACAACCCAGCTACAAAGCCACACATACCTTTTAAATGTTCACAGTGTACATGCATGAAGCAGACCATGCTGCCTCAGCACAGAATAAAGTGATAACACATTACATTAGTGGAACAAATTAGAGAACATTGCACTAGATTCACTCATTAGCATAACTACTGAGTTACAAGCCCCTGAATAGTGAGATGAGCAGTTTAATCACCATATCGCAAGAAACCATGTTACAGAAATGGATTTATTTTTGATAACAGCAGATTGCAGTGTAAGGGATAATAACAAAGTTTACAGTATGCAGGACTACTGGCTATGGACGCCACATTGCTGGGACAACTCCATGGTATACGGATGCCACATCCAGCTGTCATGCCTTACTGATTACTGTGTGCTAACATTACAGTGGCCCTAACAGGAAATTAGATTACTGTACAAGGGTAGGGGTGGCACACATAATTAGGCCACATGGAACAAGCAAGAAATAGTATCATGCTGGGTGATGCTGGATATGTCCAAACAGCAAGGTCATGTATCAGGTAGAGTATCCATTGTGCTCCTGAGCAAAGATTGTGCTGAAAGCAGTGTAGAAAAGGACAGTGTATGTCATTCTGCTGTACAAGTCATAGTGCTGGTGGGGTCGGTGGGGTGGTATGTATTTTCTATCAAGAAACGTCCTATATACACATTTTGATGCATGTGTGTTCCCAAAGGTATACTGGACCAGTCTTAGCATAAAAATAATGACAGCACACTGAGAAGTTTACAGTTCAAGAGACAGAAGTTCTAACAACAAACAAGGAAAGGGAATATAAAACAAAGGAGCAATGAAAGACAGATATAGGGAACAAATGGCCTACAAAAGGGTATGTGGACAAGGGAAGTCAAAATGGAAAATGAAAAAGGTTTTAGACTTGTTCAAATATGTTAAAGAAACAGTGCTGAAGTGTTTGTGTTGTGTGAAACAAAATAAAAAAGAGAGAGAATGGTATCAGTTGTAACTGCTAATGTTGGGCATAGTGGAAATGTATAAACATAATGAGAAAAGTTAATAAACAAAGAAACCACTTGCTGTCACCAGATAGTATAAATGCAGCATGCATGAGGATTATATAGTATGTGATGATGATATGATGTAAAGTAAGACACTAATAAAAAAAAGAGAGAGCAAGAGAGAGTGAGAACTTTTGCTGGTTCCTGTACCATACCTCTCTACCTCTTAGAGGAAGAAATCTGGACAAAGCCTGACATCACGGGGAACAAAGGCCCAAAAATAGGGACACATTTTAAATATTGCTCTCATAAACTTGGAAAGTTGCTAGAATAACAGGATTTGTGTTAGCATGAATTTCCTGAAGGATATGAAGCCTAAAACTCAAATGTGTGTCATTATTTAGTGACTTTAATCCTTAGAGTCTAAACCATCCCAGCAATTTGTCAAAAAGCACAATTTTTAAGAGGAGCAGACCAAAAATATGAGACCAAAATCTGTACAGTTGAGAGGTAAGGGCTGTACAAATATACAGGATAGGTACATACTGAACAGAGTTAAGTTAGATAAGGTCTTCAAGGGCTAGGTGTGATAATAAATGCTGTAGGTAGACACAATTACACACTACTGCAGGCGCATCCGAGGGTAACTGGCATGAGAGTACATGCAAAGAACAGGACACAAGATATAGCTGATGCCAGGTCTGCCACCAGTGTTACTCATACAGCACATCATCCACTCACAGAGACAGTGCAGTTGCTGGTAACACTGAGAGGTTACACCAGCAGGACACTGATTCTGGGAGGTGGTTTACATATGGGAATAGGACTGCTTGGAAGTGATCAAGTGCCAGCATGTGATGCCACAGGAGAGTACAAGAGCCTTTGTTGTCTATTTTTGTCCATTTCAACCTTTCAGGTTGTCGGATCCAACCAGGCCTGATCTCAGTGTCTTTTTATGAAACTGTGGATCCAAGGCTCTAACTTCTCCCTTACCCATAATTCTCTGCATTCTACCAAAGTACCTCAGATCTCGTTTCCCACCTGATCACTCAGATATGTTTCTGAGGGCTCTTCATCTTCGAGTGGGATAAGTGAATTTTCTTCATAGAAATAATTTTTCGCTTTCCTTCTCTTCCTTTTATGTAAGTAGTTTATAGTTAGCAATAGCTAGCTCCTAGTTTGTTCAAATAAGTGTTATTCATAGATAGTCATAGATATTAGTAGTTAGGTGTTATCGTCTAATTTTTAGAGTTTAGAAATATTTGCTGTGTTTTTCTGTGTGTGTGTTTACTGGTTTAGGTGTGTATTGATATAGCTGTTAAACATATTTTAAAAATACCATTTTTTCTAAGAGTGTAGTTAGTTTTTATACAGTTAAAGTAAGTTAAAAAACTTAGAATAAGATTTCAGTCTTCTGAGCACATTATAGTTAGTGTTCATATGTTTAGAGTTGTTCCTCTAATGTCAGACAAAATTTCTAGCATAGGACCCAAACTCACTATGTCTCTACTGTTTGGGCTAGGACCCAAACTCACTATGTCTTTACTGTTTGGGCACTGCCCATCTAAATGTAAATTGCAACATTTGTGCCTCTTTTGGGACTAGGGCCATTCAGAGATGCAAAAACAAAATAATATTAAAAGGCTTCAATCCCCCTCAGACAGGGTCTACTTCTCAACCTTCCACCTCTACTTCTTCTGGACCAGCTTCAGTTTCCCCTGGGAAAAAGATGGACAAGAAGAAGGATAAGGAAAAATCTGAAAAATGAGACAAATCTGAAGAAAAAAGGGCAATAAAGACTATAAAAAGGTTTCCAGATCTGACAGATTCTTCAGGTCTGATGCCCAAGACTCCAAGGAAGACAGATCCACCAGTTACTTGGATCTAATCTCCCTCACCTCACCCAAGACTTTCTCTGGATCCAGTGAACCCTAGATTCCATTCTTTGATCCTACAGGAGTGACAACACTCCAGACCTCTGTCTGTGGCATCATCCTTGTGGTCTGTCTAGTCGACCAGAAGTCTCACTGACTTGGACATCGATCAAACAATGTGGAGATTTTTGAGGATGCAAATTCAACTATGGTATCTCCTGGCACAGTCCCCTTTGGGTGCTCCGGGTATGGTTGCAACTCCCCCTCGGTTTATATCTCCAGTACCAATCTGTCCCTCAGATCCAGTTCCCATGAGACCAAACCTCCCTGATGCACCTCCGTTAGAGCTGACAGCTCTGGAAACTTTGACTCTGGCAGCTCCTCTTGCTCTCTCTTTCGACTCATGTTTTCAAATATGGATGAGTCTTGGAGCTGTAGCATCAGGACCATGGACCCGGGGATGGAGTCAACTCTGAAGTTATCAGAGCCGTCCATAATGCACTGGGCTTCAGCTCTACATAGCTGAGGTATGAGGTCAGCTTCAGAGCTGAAGTTGCTCGGGGCCAGGGTTGCTTCTTCTTCAGACAGGAGGGACATTCTCTCAGCTCTGATTGTGGCATCAGCATTCAAGGTATTTGAAACATTTTTAGCTAGGGAGTCATTTGCCACCTTTGAGCTCAGACCCATCCCAACCTCTTTTGGATCCTGAAACTCATTCAGCTTATTCAGATCGACAGGAACAGACAGATCCATTTGGCCTGGAGGAAACTTTACATTGAAGTCCTCAGTCTAATTCACCCCGACCTTCTGAGATTCCCCCAAGGCAAGGTGCTTGGAAACAGACGTGTAAATGGAAACCTCTAGACTCCTCTCCAGAGTCATTCACAGAAGACACAGATCTAGATGAGTTGAAGGTTCCCCCAGATCCTTTTTAGAAGACGTCACCTTTGGTGATATCCTAGAATTTATGAAGCAACAAGGAAGTTGGTTCACAGAAGTCCCTTTACCAGATGAATCTGTGTTCCAGTATTCATTTGATTATTTTATTTATATGCTTTCACAGGTTCTACGAGGAGGGGATACAGTAGTACGTGTCTGCACATGCCTGAGACCAGCACATCTGTTGAGGCTGACAATGATGGCATTATGAACATGGCACAATCAGCAATAACAATGAAGAGAAACTTCCTCTCCCCCATGACTAACAGGACTATAGAGATCAAGGATGGCTTACCTGCATCACTGGTATTTATTTATTGAAGGGCATCATGCTCATGTTCATTCCACAAATAGTACAAAAGGCAAAAATGAATGCTACAAAGCCCGTGTCACAGATGTTTCCTGTACTATTTGGCCTGCATGAAGACATCCATGTCTTCTGTGGCCACCTGCAGTCTCTGTAGGAAGTCTCAGCCTACTTGGCAGCTTTGAGTGAGTCTCTGCTGATGCTTGCACATGGCTGCATAGTTGAGGCAGAGGATGAGCATGGCTACTTTGGACACAGAGTTGTCTTCACTGTTGCCTCCACCACTGGTCATGGCCTACCACATTGACATTCACAACACTCTACTGGCTCCACTATTGCCCCCACTCCTGACTGCAGCCGATCACCTGGTTGTGAACAACAGTCCTCTAGTGCCATTGTTACATCCAACCCTCCCATAGCCACTCACATGGATGTGGACAACACTATTTTGGCTTTGCCATTGTTTCCACCCATAATCATGAAAGGTCCAGTGGAGGTATATAATGTTTTTCCAGCTCCAATGCAGGTTCACCAAACACACCACAGTCAAGGTTCTGTAGTTTCACAGCAGAACTCTGTCTAGTAGAAGCCCTCTGGGTGACACATACCATGGCTGCACAGGCCATAGCAAGTACCAGCCACCTACCATGACAACATGGCAGAATACTCAACCTCAATCATGCATGCAGAACACTCAGACTATGGCTTCCCCTGCTGTTCATGCCTCCATACCTAGCTCTGCAGGCACTGCTGCTATACCAGGCCAGCATTCCACTCTTGGAAGCTCCACATGATAACATGAGGACATTATAAATAGATTTCTATGTAATAAGCTGGAGAACAAATTGGCTGAAAAACAGAACCCACACAGTGCAGTCACATGCGCCTTATCAGAGAGTATAAAGGTAACCAGTCATGCTGGGACCTCTTTTGTTTGCCATTTACTTTTCTGATCTCCAGACAATGAATGAAGACCTCTGGTAACCAGTCTTGCAGATGATTGTAAATTGGGAGTCTTTGTCAAGTTCTTCTCTGATACCAAAACCCTTCTTCAAGAACTTGTACTCAGCTATATCTGGCCTCGTAAAATTAGGCTCAAATCAAATGCTAAAAAGTGCAATATTGTCACATCTGGTAAACAACACCTCCAGCATACATTATTGACAACACCCAACACAAAAGTTAGAATGTTGTTAAAAACCTTGGAAAATGGGTTGATAATTCCATTTCCTCTAATTGTTATGTAGCAATAGTGTTCAGAAAGTCCTTCCTCCTAGTGCAGCTAATTGTCAAAGACTAGACATATCAGACAACTAGAAAGACATCAGAAGTTCCTAACTAAGAAGATCACTGGCTTAATAACCCTACATTACCAGAAAAGACTGGAATCACCATAATTGTATTCAGTATCTTATAGACTTTTGAAGTGAGAGCAATCCACACTTTCCATGCCATTAGGGACCCAGTATCCCTGACTCTCTTGTTTCTCCACAAATCAAATAGTCCTACAAATTCCAGCAATAAGGGATTTAAATTTCCATCAGCAAATAAAATATGGTGGAGAAATAAGTTAATTATGCAGCACTTTCTCCACCTCTGTAATTGACTCATTTTGCAAATAAAGCAGTGTAACACATTATCTTCCTTCAAACAGGAGTTGGACAACTGGATGGGTATTCATAAATTCACTCCTCGCTTAACTGGCCTAGTCCTCCTTGAAAACAGAGATGCAATCAAAGGTTGAGTACTGCAAGATGTAAATGTCATAAGTCTCAGCTGCCTTGTATTTCCTATGATGCTATAATTCTATGATCTCATTATCCATTAGACTCCACCACACCCTAGCCAAGTGCAAGTTTACCACAGGGACCACCCATGACATTGCCACCTATGCTAGTGTTGGACTACAATACTAGCATAGTTGACACTTCCACTTATGCTGCTATTCTGACACATGGTAATAAACAGTGGCAAGACAGGCAGCACACTCTAACAGTACTGAAAACTGAGCCACTTCCTCATTTGACTCCTTACCCCACTCATGTGGACTAGGAAACACCTAATGCACAGTGTGGTCAGTACAGGTACTCTGTGGCATAACCTGGGGATATAATTGCATCCATCACTTTTATTTGTTTGTCCTGTAGGAACCCAAGGTCATAAACCAGATACCACTTATTTGCCAGTGGCACAGCATATTGCATCTGTCTCACAAAACAGCCCACCACAGCCATGTCCTCCTTAGACTCATCATCTTACTCTTACTCTACTGCTGGCACACTCATGTTGGCTAGTGGTTTGGTCACCTCTTATTGTAATTGTTTATGAAGTGCAATGTTGTATAGCATGACAAACACCATAATTAGCTCACACAATTCAGTATGCTACAGTGCATAGCCATTCCGGACACACATTTGATGATTTATGTCCATACAGTGTTGTACATCCTCTCCACTTCTGTTTAGGTCCTACTGATGGGGTCATCAGTTATAGCTCCAGGTTGTATGTGGCATCACAAGTAACAACATCATACACCATTATGAATGGTCTACTAGGTATTGTTATGTGACTGGACTGTCATGGTCCCTAGGGTTGGTAAAGTGTGCACCTACCAACTAAATGACCCTATGGAAAAATCCCCTACAAGGAACTCCTACCAAATCTTCAGTAGTGTCAGAGTTCACAGCTTGCTTTGCCATTGTGTAGTACCATGGAAAAGTTTTCAAGAATGTAAATTATATTGCTGTGTGCTTCACTTGGAAAAAAAAACAGATGGAACAGTAGTGAAAAATGTATTCCAGAGCAAATTAGTTCAATTTTTTTACATATGTGCATAAATAGTGAACAAATACACTTGTGAATAAAATGGATACTAGTTTTTAGTTCTTACAACTAATCAGCCTTCCATCCACATGTGCAGTGTCAGGCTTAATATGTTGAAGTGATTCTGCAGTTTTAATTTTGCTAGTCTGTCTATGTCATATAGCATGCCTGCAGAAGTATTTATTTATTTACTTATTTATTTATTGTCTGCTCTTATTCTGCTGTTTGTATATCCCAATATCCTTCCTGTTAAAGATGGAGTGTGTGTTTCTTATTTACGTTTTACACAGGGCAGTAATGACATAAATGAAAGGAAATACATTATTTCGTTATTCTATACTATGTTATTCTCAGAGTGACAGCAGTGTTATTTCCCCTTAGTTTTACTTTGTGGTAGCAAGAGGTGTATATAGTAATTTTATGCTATTCTTGATGCTCCATCCTTCAGGTGACACTTCCACAACCTCCCATTTTCTGAAATACTTAATGACTTATCTCGTTCCTGAGCTACTATTGGCCCTGACTTTTCACAGTCTCTGTCATTTTTCTTTCATCTCCCAGACTCCTTTATTGTTACATATTACTTGATAAAGTCCATAATTAATTCCAAATGAATTTCCTCTCTTCAGCAAACTGACCAATCCCATAATGCTATGCAAGCTCTTCTCCCTCTCTGTACATCTAGTCACCTTCCTGCCTTGCACACACATGCATAGTTAAGACATATCGCACCAGTACTGAATTGTTTTCTAAACTCTTTGTGCTCCTTTAGATTTAATCGAAATTTTCCCAGTCTATATGCCAGTATTTTGATTTTATTTCAGTTAACAGAAAAAGGATTTGATTCTTGAGGTTTGTATCAAACTGCAGCTGATGTGTAATTGACTATACCTGTCTTGGTGATACAGGTAAAGACTCGCTACTGTGTGACTTTTCTTTCTTAAAGTAAGTGCTACCCTTTTCATGGATGGTTTAAATGATTTTGCTACACATTTACTCTACCACTGGGAACTCTAATTCTGGTCTCATCATTTTTGTCAAGGTGAGACAGAGCTTTTGTCTCCTCTCTTGTAATTTAAAATAAGCACATTCAGGTTCAGAAGGTTTAAACTTGGATTGCAGGTCAGGGGTATAAAGCTCAGTTTTTAATAAATTAAATGTATTTCTTCATTTCAAAATCATTTTTAATAATCTGGTAAAACTTTAATGCTCTCACAGAAAAGTATATTTTTCTGCAGAATGATTTGTCAGTCACAGTAATCTGTTTAATAATCCTATGTCTTTTGTTTCAGCGTTGCTTAATGGCGCACCTAAAGTTCATGTACCCTTTCTAGGTTAAGAGTTGAGGTAAGTTTCATACCTACTGCTGCAGGAAATGATTCTGCAAGATCGTTATCATGTCTCCATTTTTCAAGTTGTTCTTTGACACTCAGTATAAAAATATGCTCCTTATTGCTTTCTCTTCAGTATCATTTTTGATATAAAAGTAGCTAACAGTTCAGAATGTTTCTTATAATGAGCATTGTTTTCTTGTGTGACAGCAAAATTATTAATACATTTCAGGGTAAGTGGCTTGATTTTTTAAGTGCCATTTTCTGCCTATTCCTAGCTATAAAGCTACAACGTCTTCCATACATTTTGTAGTAGGGGCTGTCAATTTATCAGTTTTGTCACACAGCATATTAAAGTGAGGCATTTCTAACATGTTCTTGACTTTCTCACATCATACAACACTAAGTGCATCACAGACATATAAACATAGATAATTTGAAAAGTAAATTGTCTTCTCTTTCACACTATTGTTTTTAGGAAGAAATAAGTAGCAATTTCTTGCTTTTAAGAGATTTTAATTGACTGGATGGTTCACTCAAATCTAATTAAATGAAAAATGGTTGCCAAGGATAGCAGTTAGTAAAAGTTACCTTTCTCAGGTTAGAGTTACTTTAAAATTTACATCTCTCAAAAATAACCAGAAATAGATGAATTCCAGATGTGCCAACAAAGGGATCACAGCATATTAACAAGCCTTTTCATTGCTAAACTTCAAGTTTTATTGTTAAAAATGTTACAGGAGTAATTACAGTGTACAGTAACATGGCTCAATGGCTTGCATCAGGATATCAAGGTCCCCATTCCCAAACACACACACACACACACACACACACACACACACACACACACACACACACACACACACACACACACACACACACACACACACACACACACACACACACGCACACAAACATGCAACCATATGCACCATGTGAAAATTCTGCATATATATATATATATATATATATATATATATATATAAAATGCAGGAGATGCTAAGGAAGCAGAAAGTAATTTTCTTGCAAGCAGTGAAAGGAGATGTAAGTATTAGGTCAACTCAGAGACATCTGGTCCAGACTGGCTACTACTCTCCATCCCTTGGAGAATACTACAGATATGTCAAGCAATGATACCCCAGGACTAAGCTGTATCTTAACATTCATCTTAGTAAACCATGTCAAGTTGCAGTATCTGCAGGCACACATCCATACACAGGATATGCTATACCATCTGCAGTCTGTATTCAAAATACCAGGCTTGCTGCAGACTCTTCTTCAGTCACACTTCCTTGCACAAGACATGCTGCTGGATCTGCAAATGCATTTGCATGTGCAAAGCATCCTACAGTGTCTGCAGTCATACTTCCATGTACAAGGCATGCTACATTATCTGCAATTGTACTTCTATGTGCAAGGCATGCTGCATTGTTTGCAGACACTTCTATGTACAAGGCATGATACAGTGTCTATAGTTACACTTCCATGTACAAGACACGCTACAGTGTCTGCAGTCACACTTTCATGTACAAAGAATACTATAATGTCTGCAATCACACTTCCATGTACAAGGTATGCTGCAGTGTCTGCAGTCACACTTCTATGTACAAGGCATGTTACAGTGCCTGCAGTCACACTTTCATGTACAAGGCATGTTACAGTGTCTATAATCACAATTCCATGTATAAGGTAAGTTACAGTGTCTGCAGTCACATTTCCATGTACAAGGCATGCTACAGTATCTGCTGTCACACTTCCATGTACAAGCCATGTATCTCTATATAAGTCATATATGTTATAATTGTGCTATACACACTAACATTTGTATTGAAGAAAGGCAGGCACTTTATATACATAAATAAGTGAATGTTCTCAGTCATAATGTGTATTGTCCTATAATGCTCATGCAAGTTGTCTGCTGTCTTGTATTGATTTGGTATTTATATTATACATCAGATGTCTGTTAATATGTCTTGAATGCGTAGCTTTTCTCCCTGTGTTTTCTCTGAAAAAGGACAATTAACCCAGTGCCAGTTAATAAATGGAAATAAACAAATAATTAGTTAATATTTTCTTTATGTATGTATGTAATATGTACATATTAAATTAGACTATCTATTGCAAAAGGTTGCTGATTTGTAATCATTAACACTTTCCAGTACTAAGCAACATCCTTCAGATGTTTGGTATTTCTATTATACATCAGATGTAAAAGCTGCACATTCAAGACATAAGTATGAACTATTCCTGTGTACTGCTTCTAATATATGATTTGATTAAAGATGCCAAAATTCAGTGTTTAAACTTGTGCATAAAGAAATTAACTAATTATTTGTTTATTTATTTCCATTTATTAACTGGCACTGGGTTAATTGTCCTTTTTCAGAGAAAACACAGGGAGAAAAGCTGCACATTCAAGACATATTAACAGACATCTGATGTATAATAGAAATACCAAACATCTGTAGGATGTTGCTTAGTACTGGAAAGTGCTAATGATTACAAATCAGCAATCTTTTGCAATAGATAGTCCAATTTAATATGTACATAAGTGTTGAGGCAATGAGTCTTCTCACCTTCAGATTTTGCAGGTTCTGTTATCGCAGCTGTCAAGCTATCTGCCATCACTGGTAATCTACTCTATCAACAATCTCACAGCATAACTTCCCCTACTCTTATAATTGATCATTGCCTATGTATGGTCCCAACTTTAGGACAATGGTACTAGATGAACATCCACAGAAGACAGCCAGCATACTTTAAGAAGTTACTGCTGCAAACAAAAGTCAAACAATCATTAGCACTATACTAATGTTTATGATGAACCACTGTTGTCTTGGCAAAAAAAAAAAAAGTATGTGTGTGTGTGTGTGTGTGTGTGTGTGTGTGTGTGTGTGTGTGTGTGTGTATATATATATATATATATATATATATATATATATATATATATATATATATATATATATATTAAGATAGATAAGGCCCATCTCTCAAATGTTTTCACTGAAAATATTGTCATTGTGCAATATAATCATGTCTGACATGAAGAGCCTTGCTGTGTATGAACTTTAACTAGTCAAGTATGTGTCTTCCTTGTGCTGGAAAGTGCCTGTGGCTTTTCCCAAAAAAAGTAGTCATTGAACTCTAAGGGACCACTTACTAAGTTGGCCATTGTCCTTTCTCTTGACAAATATTTTAGACTGTATATGCCAGTTACTTAGTCTTCCTAGCTTCCTGGTTTCTGCATTCTGTAAATGAGCGTAGTGGGCTTCCCTCCCTCAGGACAGTAATTAAAGAGAAAAATTTGTGTCCTGAGGGAGAGAAGCCCACTACGCTCATCTCCTCTTACTCAGCCATCTCAAATCTTACCATGACACAATAATAGCTCTCAGCGATTCCCCAACTCTGTCCCAACCACCTATCCATGCTTCCTCCCTAAACTCTCCATACATTGCACCAAACCTATTTAATGATGCAACTTACCTTTACCCCAAATATGGACTGATTAACTCTATTATAACTAAAATCAAAATAAAATCAAGAAGAAAAATGCTATCCAAAAAAAATTAATAATACTCCAGTATACTCAAATCTTCCTAGGAGGAGAAATTCTCTCTAATTCTGACCTCACTTATCACAACTAACATCAAGACAATTCTCTTCCACACACTCCTCTAACACCACAATGGTTATCCCTGGACTCCAGTAATCTGACTTTTGCTGCCATTAATCTTAGAAGCACAAGAAATAAAACTACCGAACTTCATGCCTGGATTACCCAACATAAGTCTGACATTCTCACTGTAACTGAAACTCGGCTTAAACCCAGCATAAACTACTTCATAATTATACCACCAACTATAATATCTTCCATAATGACCATATAAAGATTAAAGGTGGTGATACTGCTATCATATTTCCTAACACCTACCACATTTCCCCCACAACAAATCAACAAAAAAAATTCAGTTCAGCAGAGCTTCTTATTACTTTCATTAATAAACAAATATCTATTACTGTCCTTTACATCCCTCCTGGCAACAATACTGCTGCACTGAAATATATCCTACATTGGATATCCTGACACTTCCACAAGAAAAATACTACTAGGTGATGTCAATATCAATTGCTTGGGCATAATCTCTAACTCCCCTACATCCAGCAGGAACATATATGGTTTCTCACAACTAATTAATAGCCCCACACATTATAACAAGACATCCAGTTCCTTATTAGAGTGGATCCTAGTATTAGATCTTAGCAAATTTACCACCACAATTTCAATATCAGAATCAATGAGTGACCATCTCCCAATCTATACAACCAAACATCTTACACATCCATTTAAACAGCATTTTTATAATACAACACACAATCTGTCAAAGTTTAACCCAGGAATATTCATTACTATCCAATCTTCTACTAATAGGAACATCTTAAAAATCCTCTCCTTTGATGAAGCTGTAAATTAATTCAATACAACTTTCCTAAATATCCTAAATAGCATTGCTCATCCTAGAAGGAGGAGACTAAAAGCAAATAATGCAATTTGGTAGAATGCTAATACCGGACAGAGAAATGAAAAAAAATGTCAAACATATAAAATGCCACAATAGTGCAAAAACTTCAGAATGCTCCACAACTGTACTGAAAAGCAAATACATGGAGGCAAAAAATATACTGTAACAACATTCATAGTAAACACAACTCTAAATAATTCTGGTCAACAATAAGGAAATCTTACATCACAGCAAAAATTCAACCCTATCCCCTCTTTCAATAACTCATCACTCAAAACTGAAATAGAATTCAGCTCTTATTTCATAGAGAGTATAGCATCCCTTACCAAGGATTCTCTAACATCTAATCCCAACCCTGCCCAACCGCCATATCACTACATCCACTTTCACCTTCAAACCCATGCCCACGTGTTATATAAAACTACTCTTAAACAAACTCAAACCATGTTCTACTTCAGCTGATGACCTTCCAAGTGAATACCTTAAAATAACATCCAATATCATTGCCTAAGCTGTCTCAGTCCTTATAATTGTCAGTCTAGGAATCCCATGTTACCTCTTGCTGGAAAAAAAATCATATATTTTTATTCTAAACAAAGGAAGAAATTCAACAGACATCACTAACTTTAGACATCTAGCAATCTATCACCCCTCTCCATAACACTTGAAAAGTGTATTCAAAAGCAATTTGTATGCTTGCTGTTTTGTATGGCTGCGGAGTGTTCCTGGAAGAAGAACTCCTATCATCCACAAAACATGGATTCTGTCCCTCCTGTAGTACTAACAATGCCCTTCTAACTTTTATACATACTATCAATATAGCTAGAGATAATGGTAAGCACATTTCCTCCTTGTTTCTAGACTTGTCTAAAGCCTTTGACACAGTTTGTCACAGCAAACTTCTACTTACAATGTCCTCACTAGTTCTATCTCAGCCCACCCTTCTATAATTTGAAAGCTACTTTTCAGTCACTAAAATGGAACTCCAACCTCTCTCCATGTTTCCCAGTCATCACTAGTGTACCATTGGGCTCTATCCTTGGGCCCGTCCTCTTTAACATTCTCACCAACATCCTCCACACATCCACAGAACAAGTTTTCCTATTAAAATGTAGAGATGCCTCCACACTCATATGCACATCAGACAAACTGACACATCTCTAAACAATTAATTATGAAGCTTTAACAGCCAATGAAACATGGCTTTGTAACTCACAACACATGCTAAATGAAAAATAAATAAATAAATGCATAAATACATAAATAAATAATAAACTGCACCCCCCCCAAATTCCTCTCTCAAGAAAAAACAAAATTTAAAATCCTCTCTACAACCGTTGAATCACTTCTCTTAGCAAATTATTAGGTATGATAGTGGATAATAATCTTAAATTTGACCTGCATATACAAAATTGCATAAAGAAACTCACCAAAAACTAGGGATGCTCTAAAACTGTCTTACCAATGCAACTAAAACTGCACTTGCTACTACTTAACTCCTTCCCTCATGACTTCATGGGACTCCCATCCTTACTCAACTCCCGGCATCTCAAAGAGAAAAACTTGATCAATGCTGTAGTAAAGTGCTAAATTTGCAGCAAACACACCTTTAAGAACCCACCAGTGTATAGCACTAAAAAGCCTAAATTGGTTAGAACTGCCCCCTCAGCTAACATATACGTTTCTTACCACCTATAAAATTATCCAGCATCCATCTGCTTGTTGAGCACTAAATACCACTCTACAGAGGTATGTTCTCATTCAGTCATTAGGATTCAATGACCAAAAGCTCCTCTTTGTCCACAAGCCTATTAAGTCTGCTGGGCATGGTCTATACTCATACCATGTTGCTAAGGCCTGGAACACCTTACTTTTGTATATTAGGTCAATACCATCTCTCCAGTCCTTTAAAACCATTTTGAAAGACATCCTAGCTAAGATGTGGCTCTGTTCTTGCTCAAACCCAGGAAAAACTATATCCTTAAATATGAGCAAATGCCTGTTCATATCTTCTACCTCCTTATTCCCCCTTCTTCACTCACTTCCTTACTTCAATCAATTTCTCTCCCTGACTCTCTATCATAATATGTTATAACCCTGTTTTTTTCTTCCACTTCATATTGCTGTTCCTGTTTGTATTATACTAACATACCTTTAATTTCTTTAAACTTAAAATTTCTCTAAATATTAAATAATTGTCATATAAGTTGTGTCTATTTTAACCAATATATTTACATTATGTCCAGTTTGGTATAATTCTTTAAACTGCAGATACCTTTCTATTAGTTTTGAAGATTGTGAAATTATTGTTCTTAACATGTTTTTGTAATACTTTGGAGCTTTTATCCCCAGCCATCTGCTGAAAATGGACACCTACCTAGTTGGAGTTTCCTGGTAATCAAATATCAATCAATAAATAAATATACACATAATATGGCCACATGTAAGTAAGACTGCCAAATAATGCCTCAATTGGTCATCTGCAAGCACATCTTTGGTGAAAATTTATGTCACTGGAGCTGTAATACTGACAGAAAGTCATGATTTTGAGAAAACATTTTTCAAAATAAACTTGCCAAACTTTCAAAATCACATGCTACTCGAATCTGATCAAGAGCAAAAACAAAATGCCGTGCTACACTGTGAAGGAGGACAGGAATGTGGATGATGATGAAAATGACTCCAACAATGGTGATTATGTGTGGACAGTGGTCTCACCTTCGATAATCACATCACCACAACAGTCAGGAAATCCTTCTATGTGGCACACCTCATCATTAAGGGCTTTTCATCCAGAAAAAAAGGAGGTCATTGTCCCACTGTACTCATCCCTCATTAGACCCATTATAGAGTACAATGCCCCATTTGGTATGTACCTCACAAGACATCAGCAACAACTGAAATGGCCACAGAAAACCTCACTAAAAGAATCACAAGCCTAAAGCAGATGCCCTATGCTGACCATCAAAAAAACCCTCCAGCTATACTCTACTTAACATACAAGGCCATGTCAAACCCTGAGCTGCTGGACATGCTACACTTAAAGACATCCCAATCCCTCAGAGGCACACACTCCAGAGATCTAAACCTTGTCATCACAATGAACAAAACATGCTGGAGGGATAGGTTCCTGACCCAGAGACTCTCCATACTCAAGAACAGACTGCCCATACATGTCAAGCAGAGCGCCTCCATGGCCCACTTCAAAAGCAACCTTGACGATTGGATGGGAGATAGGAAATTCACCCCAGGGATCATGTCAGTCACCCTGCTAGACAGGGGTCCAGGGAAGTAAATATTGTGGGAAGAAATATCTGGGGAATTGTTTGGCTAGGCTTGTATAGGCCCTAGGGCTGATAGCCTAGTACCAACCTATGAACCTATGAAATTGCTGCTACTGCTGCTGCTGATGACAATAATAATGATGGTGCAAAGGGATTCGACTATCACTGGAATCGACAGCAGCAACATCTATTTTTACATAGAGCAACATCAATTAGTCATTTTAACTATGCTATTTATGCATCATTATTAACAAATGTAATGTTTCTTAACATCCCCTCTCTCCTGTCTGGACACGTTGCTACTTTCATTTGGTATTAACTATGAAGTATATGTGCACTGCATTGTCAGTTTGCAGTAAAAGCACACAGCTAACTTTTAGTAATAGAAGGAGAAATCATGGTGCTGCCATGGCAGTGAGACAAGAAAAATGTAAATGCCATTTTTACCATGAATAGGCAGTCTGAAATGGCATTTGCAGTAGTTTTAAAATGCACTTGGTATGGGTACAATCTTCATATTCCCCATGCAGAGGGTTCACCCCAAATTTAATATAATCAGCTGAAAGCACAGTATATATTAGAAGATAGGAGATTTTCCCCATGTAGCACACAGCTCCATTTATAGTAGCACTGAGTTATGATGCATTACTTAAATTGTTGTCCAACACACCAGTGTCCTGTTCCTATGATTAATAGTAACATAAGTTAGCTCTTAAAACTGTAGACATACTCTTTAATAAGCAATTCCCACCCTTAAAAGGACTCCTGTTTCTGCTTTCTAAGACTATAGTCCTTGGTTCTTTGTATGCTGAGACTGAAAAACAGGTATACAATGTTGCAGATGCTGACACAAATGAATCGTTTCAGTATGTGAATGTTGGAATCTGTGTATCACTATGTAGATTTAGAAACAAGGTATCATTGACAGCAGTCTCAGGAGAAAGCAATCTCTTGTGTTGTCAGATGTAGAATCTGCTGACATTGAAAAACAGGAATTCACATTCTCAATAACTAATATACTCTAGTTATTGTTCTCTTGCAGAAATAAAATTTCATGGGAGAATAGTTACTTATGAGAACTATCCCCAGTTTTCCTTTAAATGCCACAGAATTGACTTGCTGACAAAATGCGTGTATGACTACATCTTGTTCATCTAAAATACTATTTATTTTCTCTTATTTATCAATTTATCATTGGTTAGCCAGGGTAAAATACTACTCCAGAAGGAATATTTTCAGGTTCAACACTGCAGAAATCTGAATTCATTGTTTATAAACAGACTACCTAGCAAAAACTGTAGTGTGCAGACATTAAACACTGATTAATAAGTTATGCACTCATCTTTGCAATAAAAGGTGACCATTAAATGAAGGTTTCTAAATGAATGATATAAAGTTGAGAATAATTTGGATATATATTATACTGAAAATCAAAGATGTAAGAAAAATATAGGAAAATGGGGCATGGAAGGTCAAAAATGAGTGAAAAGGAAGAAATAAGTGATGTGGGGGCGGGGGTGGTCTATCTGAGAGTAAAGGAGAGAGGAGAGTGGGAAAAAGTATGTAGAAATGAGTAGAATAACTTGGAGTGAAGGTAGTTCAATGCTTAGAGAAGAACCAGATGTCTTGGTGTGATAGGGTGAGGAGTCAGGACTGGGCTTGATTATTTTACCAATTACCTACGACTGGGTGTGAGTATCGCAGGATTAATCCACAGTTGGTGTGGTTTGATCATGAGGGTGAAGCCCAAGTGATTAAACAAAGCCAACTTTGGGTTAATCCTGTGATTACCGTATCCAAGAGTGGTTTATTGCTATTATATAGACATTGTTTAAGAAAGAAATTGCTCAACTTTCATAAATAATGTTCTTGCACTTTCTTCACTTTTTGCGTATGTCCCCACATTCATGCAGTACATGAGGCAGTGCTGGGCAAACTGCAGGTGAAGAGAGCACTCTGGTAGAAGTTTGCCTCTCTTTCTCTGTTTTGTTTTGCTTTTTCCCCCAAAGGTTTCAGCAAAGTTTAAACATTCAGATGGATAGACATATGTATGAGGAAAACCAAGGATGCTCTGCTACATTCTGGACAATTTAGTCATAGGAGCATTACAATAAATTGCACTATCAGAAAATATACCTTTTAACTGTCCAGAGCTTTACAGTGTGTCCTGATTTGTTTTTGACATTTTGCTTTGTCCATTATGAAATATTGAAAGATTTTTTTTCTAAGCATATCCTAATAGAAAGTCTGGCTGCTCAATAATAGGTTTGTGGCCAGATTTCTTTCTACTGGGCTATGTTCTATTTACAACAAGCATGCTTGTTGGTTTGCCCAATCAGAATACTCATTTTCTATAGTAATGAGCAGTTATTGTATATTAGACAATGGGCTTACTTTACATCAGTACCCTGATTGGAGAATGAGCATTCTCCAGCAGGGTATTAATGTACAAAGAATGCCTGCTGAAAAATGAGTCTGCTGCTTCACGGCAGCATATCAAGTTGATGTGGAGCTCGGACTGAGAAAATGGAAAAGCCACTATTATTTTACGCTCACTAAGCAACGCTTTTGCTGTTTAGAGAGTGTAAAATGTAAAAAATTAAGACAATAAAAGTGTGTGTGTATGTGTGTGTGTGTGTGTGCGTGTGTGTGCATGTGTGTGTTTATGTCTGTGTTTGAGTGTAAGGCAAAAATTAAAATGAAGCGTGCGTGTGAGTGTATGCGTGTATGTGAGTAAGATAGAGAGAGAGAGAGAGAGAGACAGCGATCGAAACAGAAAGTATATGTTTATGTTTCTTTGTGTGCGTGAATGCATGCACGAAAGCAGAGAGATTGCATGTGTGTGTGTGTGTGTGTGTGTGTGTGTGTGTGTGTGTGTGTGTGTGTGTGTGTGTCTGACAGAGAGAGAGAGAGAGAGAGAGAGAGAGAGACATCGAGAGAGAAAGCGAGACTGATGTGTGAGTGAATGCATGTATGTAAGCAGATGAGACTGCCTGTGAAAGAGATTGAGAGAGAATGAGACTGAATGTGTGTATGAAAGCAGCTGGAGACTATGAGATTGAGAAAGAGGGTGAGACAAATCTTGGTGAGTGAATGTGTGTATGAAAGCAGAGAAGACTGTGTGTGTGTGTGCGTGTGTGTGCGTGTGTGTGTGTGTGTGTGTGTGTGTGTGTATGTGTGTGTGTGTGTGTGTATGTGTGTGTGTGTGTGTGTGTGTGTGTGTGTGTGTGTGTGTGTGTGTGTGAAAGCAGAAGAGACTGTGTATGTGTGTATGGGAGTGAGAATGGGTTCTATGTAAAATTGTTGTGTTTTACTTGCTTATTATTTTTTTAAGCACTATATTATTTTTATATATGTTTGATGTAAAATGCTTTCAGTAGGCAAAGGAACTATTTCACATTAAAATATATAAAAAAAATAATATAGTACTTAAAAAAATAAATAAGCAAGTAAAACACAACAATTTTACAGACAGCCCATTTTCTAAGTACAATAATGCCCTCCAGGCTGTGTCTTAATATAGCAATAACCCATGCCTGGGTGTGGGTAATGCTGGATTTACCCACAGTTGGTGTGGTGTTGGTCATGAGGGTGAAGCCCGAGTGGCCAAACAAAGCCAACCGTGGGTAAATCCAGCATTACCCACACCCAGAAGTGGGTTATTGCTATTATACAATGACATTATTTAAGAAAAAAAGTAATTATTTTTCTTAAATAATGGCATTGTATAATGCCTCCTTGCTGCCCTTCCGCAGCTGTCTGGTATTCTGCGGCAGTTCTGATGTACTGCGCATGCATATGCCTATGCAGTACATCAGAGCTGTAGGCAAAAGCAATGGAGAAAGCAAGATCTCCTTTGCTTTTTGCAAACTGTTTCGCTATGTTAAATGGGTTTAACATAGCGAGACAGCTTTAAAAAAAGCAACAGAGATTCTTCATTGCTTTTTTTAAAGCTGTCTTGCTATGTTAAACCCATTTAACAAAGCAAGACAGTTTTGAAAAAAAAGCAACGGAGAAATCAAGATCTCCGTTGCTTTTTACAAACTGTCTCGCTATGTTAAACTCATTTAACATGGCGAGACAGCTTTCAAAAAAGCAACAGAGAATCTCCGTTGCTTTTTTTAAAGCTGTCTCGCTATGTTAAACTCGTTTAACATAGCGAGACAGTGTGAATCAATGGAGATTTTGCATTCTCTGTTGTTGTAAAAGAAAGAGTTATAGTAATGGAAAAAGTCTGGGCGACCGGACCTTTTTCCATTACTATAACTCTGATTTACAACGTGCACGCTGACCAATCAGCGTGCACATTTTTGAATATTAATGGGGGGGGTCATTGTATAATTTGCAATTAACACCCTTCCAGGGGTGGAGAGGCCCGATGCTGCCTGAGTGGGCATTAATTATACATGAACACACACCATGTCAGATATTATTGCTTGCATAAGTGTTTCCTTAAGGTGTGACTCATTTACAAGTTGCTTCATGAAAGGGCAGAGATGGAAGGAGGATATAGATCTTATGGTTGCAGCGAGTGATTCCCATGTATCTGGGGCAATTATTGATAAGCTGTGGTCTTTTGTTTGGAGTTCATTCTTAGGGGTGGGTAAGGAGATGGAATAGAGGTTGTTTTGTAGATTTAGCTAGCAAAAAGTTGAAGTTTTCTGAATCGATTGTTTTGTGGGTAAACAATACTAGAAATGGGGTGCAGCCTCCCTTTATTTGAAGCCACTGTACCTTTGATAGAAGTTAGCAGTGGCAGTTTCTCTGTGGAGCAAGTTTGATAAATCTGTACATTAGCTTGTTTGTGGTTTGAGCTGCAATTTATTTTCTTGGATGCTTTGTATTAACAGGGAGGCCATACTCCATTTGGTTGAGTAAGACTTCTTTATCGATGGTTGTTCTGCTTCAGGTAAAAGACAGTGTGATATGTTGCTGCCCCATTGATTTTGGATTTAGTTACATTAATGTGGAGTTGAAAGCTCACGGGTTTAAAGTGAGATATTTAAAGTGTGTAGAGGTTTCTAATGGCACTTTAATATTACAGAGCATACGCCAGTGTCATGGGACTAATAAGAGCTTCTGTTTAGTAACACAGATAATTGATTTTGTTTTGCTGATGCTAATGATAAGTTTGTTAATATTGAGCTAGTATGACATTATGTTAAGATCTTTTAGCAGTTCTTTTTTTATGGTGAACTGTGAGGTATTAGGCCTATAGATGACCATGTCATCTGCATGCAGGATTATTATGGCTTGTGGTTGTTATGTAGTGAAATTGTTTACAAGGATTGAGAAAAGAAGTTTTAAAAATATATATCATTATGGAATGCCTTTAGAATGAGTGGTAGAAGCTGAAGTTAAGTTTTCTAATTGCGCATTGAACTGCTTGAGGATGAAGAAGCCTTTGAACCAAGGGATGGAGTCATTACTGATTTCTGCTTTTACCATGGCTTTAAGAACTTATTCATGGTCAATAATGTTGAAGGCTTTGGTTAGGTCAATAAAGACAGCACGTGTAAAGAAGTCCTTGTCCATATCATGTTATATTTCATCTGTCAATGTATAGAGGGTAATCATGGTACTACAATCAGACCAGAATTCCAGCTGGTGAGAAAAGACAAGGTTGTCGTCAGTTAGTTGTAAGAAGGTATTTTTTGTAGTATTTGCCAAGAATTGTTTTGGTCTAAAGTGTTTGGTGTGTTTTGCCTTTCAAATTTTGGCTGTCTGTTTAACTACAGCATGTTTCCTTTCATTTGACATAATATCTGTTGAAAGTCATAGGCTATTTAGAGTAGATGTAGGGGCATGATAAGTTACAGAGAATCAAGTACTAGGGAAAAAGTCCATCCCAGGGGAGGAGTGTGTTGATCAAAAATTTTCATAATGTCTTTGACAGATATTTTTTTTTTTAAATAGAATGAGGTTATTACGCAGGATCAATTTTTCCAGGTTGTGTTAAGTGCATTGGAACTGATGGGACAGTTGAAAAGAGGTTGGACTTTCAGAAAATCCTATGACAGCAGATGACCTATGGATGTAGTGATAGCACTGACTTTGAGTGTTTTTTTTTTTTTTTTGTTGAGACTCCCAAGAAGTGGTTTTGAAGATTTCCCAGAACTGTTTTTTGTTATTTTTAAAGGAACACTGTTAACCAGGTAGGTCCATTGGGCAAACAGTTCCTTTTCAGTGTGACTTTGGGGAAAGGTCTCATTAAATGACTCACTCAAGGTCATACAGTAGGCAGATGGGGAAATCAAACCCTGTACCCCAGGAACTACAGCTCACACTGTTAACCCACAGTGCCAGCTACAGCTAGCTGGGCTATTTCAAGTCATTGTTATATTTTTGGAGGGTTGCTTATTTCAGTTAATTTGGAAGATTTATTCTGCAATTTTTGTATATATAATTGTTTTCTTCTCTTTTTATCATTTGAGGTACTAGGCTTGAGTAGGGAGGGCATGCTTTGTTTCTTTTAGCTTTTACTTTCTTTCTTGCTTGAAACCTCATTGAAGAAGGAAGAGGCCTAGTTAGTTATCATCAATATCATAATCAACCCCCTTTTTCCCCCCATTTTCTACATGGGGTTGGGGTGCCGTGTCAGCTGTCGCCATCTTTCTCTATTCAATACCACTCACCTACCTTCTTCGACATTCATGCTTGACTACTGTAGGTCTTCTCTCACACAGTCCAGCAACCTCTTTGGTGGATGCCTGCATTTTTTTTGCCTTCTGTATAACTGTTACAAATCTTCTTCATCAAATTGTCTTCTGTTTTTCTGCCTAGTTAGTCTAGTTAATTTATTTTATTGTACACGCTTGTGTGCATTCCTTCACATGAGCATTCCATCAGTAGTGCTGGCAGGGATGGGTAGTGTGCCTTGCTGTGCACCCTACCTTGATGAATCCTAACAATCAAGCCATGGGTCTTTTTTCTCTGAATCATATGTTTGTCATAACCATGAATCAAAAGACCCGTCACTGCTTCGGGCATTCTGTGGACCCAACAATGAAGGGGTTAGACTGTTGGGAAAACAATGAGGCTAAAGGCTATATACAGTTCTGTATTTATGTATGTTCTGTTATTGTTAGGTTTTGCTTTTTTCCTCACTTTAATTCATATGGAATTTTTTAAAAAGTTCTAGGTATATTTATAAGTTTTATCAGGATAGGAGCAGAATGATGATTAATGTGAGCAGAATTTAGGGTTTGTTTGTTAATATTTTATGAGATGAAAGAATATGAAAAAAATGTGTAAAACTAAACTAAAAATATGTTTCTTTTGATATTCCTATTGCATCTGTAGGTTCATTCAATAATCATTATCTTGGGCTGTTGCTTCTTTGTCAGGTCTCCTAATTAGTGAATTTTTCCCAACCCTAACTCTAGCTGTTATTCTGACTAAAATACTATTTGTCAAAATCAGGGGCTAGGGTTAACCAATGAATTAAGAATAGAAAGAACACATGCCTGCATCTTGACTTACATAGGCTCCTAAATCAAACACAAGCCCTCAGATTCCATAATTATTCAAACTGTAGAGCTAATCTTAGCCTTGTAACTTTCAAGACAATGGCTGGGACATGTAGTTAGTTTTGTGTATAAAGCACACACAACATTAATTCATGCTGTATATTTACATCTAATTTAGCCCTCATACTGAAAGCAGTCGCCAATCTTAACCTTAGCTACAATTGTTAAGGTTAAACGTGCGGTTTTGGTTGCATTTTGGGTAAGGATTTTGGTGATAATCAGTGGAAAATGCAGGCTAAGGCTGGAATTCATAGAGAATCACTACATCCCTACACAGTAACAATTTTTGAGAGGTAATTGTTTGAAGAGCTACATTGCTACTCATGCATGTATTGGGCACTAAATAGCACCAGCAAGCAATCTATAGGGATGCATAAATAAAGAGAAGCACAGTATTAGTGGGAGTGCTTGGCTACCCAGTGGCTATAGCAGTCCTACAACAGGGTGCATGACTGACATCATGTACATCACAAGGAAGGCAGTGTACAATAGCACAGTCAATGCATGTCAACACATACAGTGTAGTGCTTCACAGAGTCATCTCACACTTAACCAGCACAAGATGGCCTGCACAGTGACCATGAGTATCCTAAGTTTATTCTATTTTTTGTTTTGCTGCTTCTAGCTCTCTTTGCTGTTCTGCTGTTTTCTAAAAGTGAAAAAACCTATAACTACTTCCTTATCCCTATAGTACAAGATATTATACATATTATAGTACATGGAATGTGGAGGTTATGCCCTGTAATATGCTAAAAGCTTTCTGTATACTTTTCTGATGTCAGAGAGGTGTGTAACAGCATTTGTTATACACTCTTCAATTACCTTGTCTCAGCCTGTATTACATATGATAGTCATCACATAACCTTTGTCAGCTTTGAAAGATGTAACAAACTTTTCTGCCTCACATATACACCAAAAAAAATGGAGAATGAAGTGGCTAACAGCTTTTAAAGCTGTTGGTTGATCAGAGGCACACTTTGCATCTGGATGCTATCTATATGGCAGTGTTAAGTATATTACATATTTCAAAGCTATAAAACACTTCAGACTACTGCACTATTTATTTCCCTTTGTAACTGGTGGCATATCAGGGAAGCTAAAGCACCATGTACGACAAGGAGTTAAGATTTGATTTCTCTTAGCATGACTAACTAGTTAGGTTTTCTTGATTTTACTGGTGTAGTGATGAATGTTGTTAGTGCATATGTTCCACAAGTTGGGTGTTCGATGGATGAGAATGAAAAATTTTGGAGTGAGTTGGATGAAGTGGTGATGAATGTACCCAAGCATGAGAGACTGGTGATTGGAGCAGATTTCAATGGACATGTTGGTGAAGGGAACAGAGGGGATGAGGAAGTAATGGGTAGGTATGGTGTTAAGCAAAGGAATGCAGAAGGTCAGATGGTAGTGGATTTTGTGAAAAGGATGGACATGGCTGTGGTGAATACGTATTTTAAGAAGATGGAGGAGCATAGGGTGACATACAAGAGTGGAGAAAGATGCACACAGGTAGATTATATCTTATGTAGAAGGGCCAGTCTGAAGGAGATTGGAGACTATAAAGTGGTGGCAGGGGAAAGTGTAGTTAGGCACCATAGGATGGTGGTTTGTAGGATGGCATTGGTGATCAAGAAGAGGAGGAGGAGTGTGAGGGCAGCACCAAAGATCAAATGGTGGAAATTGAAAAAGGGTACTTGTGAGGTGGAGCTCAGGGAAGAGTTAAGACAGGCACTGGGTGGCAGTGAAGAGTTACCGAATAGCTGGGTAACTACAGCAGAGCTAGTAAGGGAGATGGCTAGAAAGGTGCTTGGTGTGACATCTGGAACGAGAAAGGAGGACAAGGAGACCTGGTGGTGGAATGAAGAAGTACAGGAGAGTATACAGAGAAAGAGGTTGGTGAAGAAGAAGTGGGATTGTCAGAGAGATGAAGAAAGTAGACAAGAGTATAAGGAGATAAGGTGCATGGCAAAGAGAGAGGTAGCAAAGGCTAAGGATAAGGCGTATGAAGAGTTGTATGAAAGGTTGGACATTAATGATGGAGAAAAGGACCCGATTGGCTAGACAGAGGGGCCGAGCTAGTAAAGATGTGCAGCAGGTAAGGGTGATAAAGGATAATGAGGGAAACGTACTCACAAGCGAGGAGAGTGTGTTGAGCAGATGGAAAGAGTACTTTGAGGGGCTGATGACTGAAGAGAATGAGAGGGAGATAAGTTTGGATGATGTGTGGATAGTGAATCATGAAGTGCAGTGGATTAGCAAGGAGGATGTAAGGATAGCTATGAAGAAGATGAAGAATGGAAAGGCTGTTGGTCCAGATGACATACCTGTGAAAGCATGGAGGTGTTTAAGTGAAATGGTAGTGGAGTTTTTAACTAGATTGTTTAATGAAATCTTGGAAAGTGAGAGGATGCCTGAGGAATGGAGGAAAAAGTGTTTTGGTACCGATTTTTAAGAATAAGGGTGATGTGCAGAGCTGTACTAACTGCAGAGGGATTAATTTGATCAGTCACAGCAGGAAGTTATGGGAAAGAGTAGTGGAAGCTAGGTTAAGAAGGGAGGTGATGATTATTGATCAGCAGTATGGTTTCATGCCAGGAAAAAGCACTACAGATGTGATGTTTGCTCTGAGAGTGTTGATGGAGAAGTACAGAGAAATTCAGAAGGAGTTGCATTGTGTCTTTGTGGACTTAGAGAAAGCATATGACAGGGTGCCTAGAGAGGAGTTGTGGTATTGTATGAGGAAGTCGGGAATGTCAGAGAAGTATGTAAGAGGGTAGTGGTGAGGTCTGCGGTGGGAGTGACGGATGCGTTTAAGGTGGAGGTGGGATTACATCAAGGATCAGCTCTGAACCCTTTCTTATTTGCAATGGTGATGGACAGGTTGACAGACGTGATCAGACAGGAGTCCCTGTGGACTATGATGTTTGCAGATGACATTGTGATCTGTAGTGAGAGTAGGGAACAGGTGGAGGAGACCCTGGAGAGGTGGAGATATACTCTAGAGAGAAGAGGAATGAAGGTCAGCAGGATTAAGACAGAATATGTGTGTGTGAATGAGAGGGAGGATAGAGGAATGGTGAGGATGCAGGGAGTAGAGGTGATGAAGGTGGATGAGTTTAAATACTTGGGATCAACAGCTCAGAGTAATGGTGAGTGTGGAAGAGAGGTGAAGAAGAGAGTGCAGGCAGGATGGAGTGAGTGGAGAAGAGTGTCAGGAGTGATTTGTGACAGATGAGTACCAGTAAGAGTGAAAGGGAAGGTCTACAAGAGGGTTGCGAGACCAGCTATGGGTTGGAGACAGTGGCATTAATAAAAATGCAGGAGTCAGAGCTGGACATGGCAGAGTTAAAGATGTTAAGATTTGCACTGGGTGTGATGAAGGTGGACAGGATTAGGAATAGGTATATTAGAGGGTCAGCCCAGGTTGGAAGGTTTGGCGACAAAGCCAGAGAGGCAAGATTGCGTTGGTTTGGACATGTGCTGAGGAGGGTTGCAGAGTATATTGGGAAAAAGATGCTAAGGATGAAGCTGCCAGGTAACAGGAAAAGAGGAAGGCCTAAGATAAGGTTTGTGGATGGGGTGAGAGAGGACATGGAGGTGGTTGGTGTGACAGAGCAAGATGCAGAGGACAGGAAGAAATGGAAACAGATGATCCACTGTGGCGACCCCTAATGGGAACAGCCGAAAGACGTAGAAGAAGAAGAAGACCCTCAGGTGGAATTGCTTGACATCCATTTTTCAAATACATGATGAATTGATTATAATCAGAGAACCAATCATATACTTCTATATTATACACAATCATATTCTTCTATATTATACACATCTAAGAACAGATCCCTATATATTCCATTTATCCACTACATATGCATATTATATGGGCATATTAAATGTGTGTGTTTGTGTGTGCCTGTGTGCATAAATGTGTACAGTTTTAGACATATTTTTGTTATACCTCTTTGTGTATTGTTTTTTCTTTTAAGAATGGATCTGGTTATGTAGAGACATGAGGTGACTTCATAGGGTATTATTTTAGGGGAGAAGATGTGCATTTGTTATCTTTTCTGTTTTTACTATTATTTGAGAATGTATAGTCAGCAAGAAATGGAAGTTAGAAGTAGGGTCAGTATTAGTTTAGAAATAGAGGAAATATTTTTGTAAGATTAAACATGAGTCACAGTCACTTGCAACATTCAAAATTCATTTTTGTGTCTTTTTTTGTTTGTTTTTTTAGTTTTTTGTGTTAGGTTAGCATCAGGATCTAACAGATTTAGAGTTATATTGTACAGTGGCCTTATTAAGTTGAGAAGTTTAATATTTCAGTCACTTAATGACATGCATTAAGAACTGTGGTTGGGTACTCATGGTGGGGTTATTTGCATTTTTAGAAATCTTCAGGCAACAGCATGGATTCTAGATTACTTTGGAAGATGTGTTTTCAACATAGATGCTGGATTTGTGTAGTAAGGATAACTTCAAAATGCAGATAGATTTACTGATTTTAAATTGTTTATATATCACATTTTACTGTGGCATTGGATGTATTGATGTTAGGGAAAGATAAAGTTTCTAACTTTAAACTGATACATAGTACCTCTCAACCTCTAAATGCAGGAAATCTAGACAAAGCCAAAATTAATGGGGGGGGGGGGGCAAAGGCCTGAAAATAGGGACAGATTTTAAATATTGTTTTTATAAATTCAGAATGTCACTAGAATAACAGATTTTGTGTTACCATGTATCTTCTGAAGGATGTGAAGTCTGCAACTCAAACATTTGTCATTATTTATTAAATTCCGTTTTCAATGATTTGCTGGAAAGCCACACATTTTCAGAGGAGCAGACAACAATATGAAGTAAAAATCTGGACATTCTGTGAAAATCTGGATAGTTGAGTGGTATGCATAGCACATCAACCTGCTTGTTATCATTCAGAGAAACTTCTATAGTGGTGACTCTTGCTTCAGGTATGAGGCATCTTACCTATGTCACTTTGTCTAGGTTTTAAACTGTAGTTTTTGTTTTATTAGTATTTTTGAATTAGGTGGGGCAGCCACAGTGGTGTAGTGGTTAGCATTGTCACCTCACAGCAAGAGGTTCTCCAGTTCAATTCACGGCTGGGGTGCTTTCTGTGCAGAGTCTGCATGTCCCCCCTGTGGTCGTGTGGGTTTCGTCCGGGTGCTCCGGTTTCCTCCCACATCCCAAAGACATACAGTAGGTAGATTGGACACTCTAAATTGGCCCTAGGTGTGAGTGTGTGCATGTGTGTACCTTTTGTGGAAGGTTGGGCGCCGGGCTGGCAACTCGACACCATAAAACTCCACTGCCAATCATGAGTGGGCAAATGATCCGCTGTGGCGACCCCTAACCAGGAAAAGCTGAAAGAAGAAGAAGAAGTATTCTTGAATTAGGTGCTTAAATTTGTGCTGCAGTTATGGTAAAGAAAGTGATTCAGACTATGTGGTTGTAAGTATTGTTAGATACAGAGTGTAGGGGTTGCTTGGTTGCTTTGGTTAGTGGGATCTAGGACCAGATGTTGATATTGAAAGCAAAGTATTGAAAATTGTTTGAGGATTTGAGTTGAATAGTAATATTTTTTGTGTTTTCATCACACCCTGATATTGTGTGTGTGTGTGTGTGTGTGTGTGTGTGCGCGTGCACATGTGTGTGTGTGTGTGTGTGTGTGTGTGTGTGTGTGTGTGTGTCTGTGTCTGTGAATGTGACTGTGTGCATGTAATTTAAGTTATGTATATGCTGATCAGAGTCTTTTGATAACCATTGAAAAAATTAATCTCAGCTGTCTAACTGTGTAGGGAGGTTTTGATGCTGATAATCTACTTTTAACACATATTGCCATGGAATGTGTCTAGAGCAAAGTGCTGACTGTAGCAAAGAAATTCTGTTCAGCTTAAGTCTGCTAGACCAAGCAACAGATTACTTACCCAGGTGTTCTAAGATAGCAGACCAAAGAAAGATACTAAGCTAAGACCACTCAAAACATTAGTCTGGCCAATTGCAATGCATGAATGTGACAACTGGGCACTCAAGAAGGAGGACACCAGAAGGATGGAAGCCTTTGAGATGCATGAATAGCACAACATTTTGAGGGCAGAACATCAGTCAACTGAATCAATTCACAGAGAGCTTTAGATAAGATGTAATCTTGCAAATATGATTGTTCGACTGAAAGTAGATGTTTTGTTCACATTATGAGATAAAGAAAATACCTAACAACCCAGAAAAGAGTACGGAATGAACAGTCAAAGCTGAAAAAATACACAACACTTTTAATAAATAAAAAATAATCAAAAGCTTGAGTGTTTTCATATAGGGACTTCATCAGAATGCAAATCCAAGAACATCACTGCCTTATATAATGTTTGTTTCTATGTTACAAAAATTTAAAAAATCTTTAAAGAAGCATATATTGAATTCATAAAGGGTTTCAGAAAAAAATCTTAAACCAATGAATTAAAAATTAATACATATATCTATACTTTCAATAATACAAATATTATTACAAAACGCACATAAAATAAAGATTTCCATCCATATTTAAAATAATTCATATGCCTAATAGATAAAAAAGATTAATTAACTTCATTGTTAAAATGCATGTTGTATAATTAACTCTAAACTTTATTGATTTCATATTAATAAAAAAACTTACTTTATAATTTTGCAGCTTTTAAGTACTGGCTGTGAAATTATACTTTCATTTAAACAAGCATGTGTGGCTGCATTCAATTCAAGTTGCCAAATTAATTCTTTATACTTTATAAAAAATATCCCATTCACCATCCCTGGGGTTCTTTTTAACAACATCAATAATAGTAAACAAATCTTCGTATATACACCACAGATTTTCACATGTCTAGCAAAAGCATTATTGGGATATTTCCTACTAAGGTCATAGTTGTATCTGTTATTCCTCTTTCTTAATAACTTCTCTGTTTTATATATATTAAATCCATCACATCCAGAACATTTATCCAAATATATAATACCTACTGACCCACAGTTACCATTCTAAATTAATACCCTAGAATTAAATCATTATTTACTGTAATATTATTTTCTTCATTAATAAAGGGACACTGTCAACAAAATCCATACTTGGTTGTACCTTTCTTTTCCATTTTGCCTTTCCTAAGCTCGGTCCTTTTAATCATTTTTTAAAAATTAAATAATGTTTTGTTAATAAAGAGGGGTTCATCACCTAAGATTCCAGAAATATCATCATTTCTCCTCAGGAACTTCCCGTTCCCCTTTATTATGTTTTTGATATCACCAAAGTTCTATTTATAAGACACAACACAGGCCCTTTCAAAACCTCCACTATGAAATAGTCTGTTAGGGGGTTCCTTCACCACCCTAGTCTCACCTCCTCCTAAGAGTGGTTTAAATTTAGTTCCAATGAACCCCTTACCTCAGTGATAATTTCCTTAACCATTAATTCTGGTTACCCCCTTTCCACAAACATCACTTTTAATGCATTCATCTCAACTTCCAAATCACTTAAACAGTAGGTCATCCTAGCCACCCTAATACATTGACTCCTAACTAGGTTAGAAAAAAAAACAAATAGAATCATGTAAGAAATCAATAAACTCCTTGACATTATCTTCAGGACTATTCCATAAAATTAATATCTCATCTAAAACCCTGAGGTATAGCTTAAAGAACTTAAAATATTCACAAGGGAAAATCTTACTTTTCTCTCAAGCCAGTAACACAGCATTAGCATAAATGAGGGCACATGCAGCACCCATTTGACCCCCTTAACCTGTTTAAAAACCTCACCTTCAAAATAAATACAGTTGTTAACGAAGTACAAGTTCTGCTAACTCGAATAAAAGTCTTGTGTTTTCTCCTGTTTAAATTTCACCTTCTATCAGAATATTCAAGTAAAATGATAATCCCTCTTTCGTTGGGATAGAATAAAAAGATCAATGATATCAATAGTTAAAAAAAAAACAGCCTTCCACTCCCGAATATCAGGCATCAATCTTCCCAGAAAATGACAGGAATCCCTTAATAAATGTGATTCTTGGCTAGAAATAGGTTTTAACATTTTATCTACAGTATGCAAATTCCGAATGGATGAGTCTTAGAGACTCTTGTAGAAACAATCAGTCTGTAAGATGGTATGACAATAATCTGTGAAGTTTTGGAATCCCAATAATAGTGGGTATATATGGTTTCTCTACCTTCAAAAATGTATAAATCTAAAATTATTTTATTATCCATAAAAAGTTCTTCTAAATAAAGATCAGTCTGTCTACAAGCTATACAAACAAAAAGAAACACCCAATGGACAAACCAGCTGTAAATCCACAAAAAAGCAAGTAAAAACAACAGAAAAGTGGTGTAAGCTGGTAGCACAGTCCACATAAAAATATACTCCGACTCCAACTAAATATGTAGAAATGTGTTTAATAAAAACAATCACAATAGACACTCGGTAAGCGCTTTCACCAACACAATATTGGCTTCATCAGACCATTAATACATGACATAAAACATACCCTCCCCTTAAATACTACATCAATCCATCAAGTACATTTTAAACAAACCAATCAAATACCCCTCAAGCAATGCATCATACCCCATCATTAACTCACAACAGGTGTCTATTAAATTGCTTGTAAGCTGTAAAAACAAGCTACCTCAAAGGTGTGCATAACTTAAAGGGGAACTTATAAACTGCTAGTTATACAGGATACTCTTATAAGATGTAAACTAAGTGGTCACATGCCTCATTTCCTTACACCTCTCCTATCAAGAACTGGTTTAATAAGGGAACATACATATAACATGAGGGTAGGGAACATGATGAATGCTTTAGCAAAGTATGTTGCGAATAGTGAGCAGGTACATAGTTTTAAATACAGAGTCCTGGAGGTATTAAGGGAGGGTATTAGATTGGGTAATATTAGAGCAAGACCTCGGAGGCAGAATTGAGGTGGATTTTAAGACTAAAAGCAGACAAGGGTTATGGCCTTAATACTATGGTTTCAATTAAACCAGTCCTTGATAGGAGAGGTGTAAGGAAATGAGGCATGTGACCACTTGGTTTACGTCTTATAACAGTATCCTGTATAACTAACAGTTTATAAGTTCCCCTTTAAGTTATACACACCTTTGAGGTAGCTTGATTTTTACAGCTTACAAGCAATTTAATAGACACCTGCTGTGATTTAATGATGGGGTATGATGCATTGCTTGAGGGATATTTGATTGGTGTGTTTAAAATGTACATGATGGATTGATGAAGTATTTAAGGGGAGGGTATGTTTTATGTCATGTATTAATGGTCTGATGAAGCCAATATTGTATTAGTGAAAGTGCTTACCGAGCGTCTGTTGTGTTTGTTTTTATTAAACACATTTCTACATATTTGGTTAGAGTCAGAGTATATTTTTATGTGGACTGTGCTATCTGCTGACATCACTTTTATGTTGTTTTTACTGTCTACAAGCTATATTAAGTTCATTCCTTGATACAATATTATATGATACTGAATTATGCAAAATATTAAACATGCTACTTATGTAATCTGTGGTATCACAAATTACTACTCCCTCACCCTTGTTAGGTTTCATAACTTTAATGGATCTATCCTTTGTTAATAAATCTAAAAGTTCAGATTCCTCTTTATTCAAATTGAATCTTCTTTTCTTACCTCTATCTTTAAATAATTTATTTATGTCTTCTGCACAAGCTCTTTCAAAAGACACTAAAATTGGGTGTGTGGGAAGGTTGAACACACTCATTCTCAAAATACCATCCATAAACTTCCCATTTGTGGCACCATTCTCTTTCACAAAATATAATTCCTAATTCAACTTCCTTTCATGTAATTTAACTTCCAATAATGACTCTGCTATATCTAAATATCTGGTTGGTATAAATTTCAAAACCTTTTCAAAAAGGGTAAATAAATTTTAGATGATAACTAATTTACTGTACTTAAAAACATTAAACCCATTCCACATTAATAAAATCCCCCCATATTTACTTTCTATAACCCCTTTCAAAATTCTTTCTTTTCTTGTCCCTGTAGTTGTTTTTCGTCTTCCTTATTCTTCTGTTCTCCATTGTATGCACCCATTGCTTGGCCCTGTGTCTCTGTATTTCACTTCTCAATTTGCCAACTTTTCCAACCTTCGGGGGGCAGGAAATCCTGCAAATTATCAATTTGGCATGATCCTTCATTAGGATATCCATTGTCACCATGCCTTCCATAAACTCTGTTATCCACTACTCTGTGTTATGTTCATTTATAATATTCCCTCCCTCAGTGGCAACCCCATTATGAAAATTCTTCCCTTTAAGAATAGGATAAGCCTCTCATTTATTATACTGTTTGGTGTTCCTTTGAAATTTCTTACATTTGTCCTGATCATACCATCACAATTATTGTCAGTTCTAGAAACAAACATTAAAAAACATAGAGCTATAATTGTCAGAAAGCAAATCCCTTTGGATAAGCTCATTTAACCCTTCAACATCTGTCATTAAATTATTAATAACCACAATGCTCCATTTAATAATTAATTCAATCAATTTGAATCCATATTGATCAAAAAATATATAAATTCAAAAAAACATAGGATCAGAACTATCTATGTTGGTTACAATCAGCTGTATTAGAAGCTGAAGCTAAGTAAAAAATTGCAGTTTTAAAGATAGCACTGTATTTTATTTTTTCTGTCTATTTAATTGTTTAACTTAATTTTGCCTGACTGAAATATTTTTTTGCCTGACTGAATTATTTTATATATTTTCTGGCATTGCTTTCTGTTCTCATCTGTCCTGAAACTAGTTTTTCTGTCTATTTAATTGTTTCACTGAATATTGTGGTCTGCCTGTCCCTCTGCAGTTAGAGGGGGTTATTGCTGTTCTCACCTCTTTGTTATTCAATATTTAACTCTTAACCTAGAGGGCTTCTCTCTGCTTAAAGTGTTAGCCACATAGCTGGAAATGTATTTTCTGCTCAATATCTGAGTGGTTTGGCTGGCTACAATCAACTGTATTAGAAGCTGAAGCTAAGTACAAATGTGCAGTTTTAAAGATAGTACTGTATTTTATTTTTCTATTTAATTGTTTAAATTAATTTTGCCTGACTGAAATATTTTTTTGCCTGACTGAATTATTTTATATATTTTCCGGCATTGCTTTCTGTTCTCATCTGTCCTGAAACTGTTTTTTTCTGTCTATTTAATTGTTTCACTAAATATTGTGGTCTGTCTGTCCCTCTGCAGTTGGAGGGGGGGGGGTTATTGATGTTCTCACCTCTTTGTTATTCGATATTTAACTCTTAGCCTAGAGGGTTTTTTTCTGCTTTAAGTGTTAGCCATATAGCTGGGAATTTATTTTCTGCTCAATATCTGTGTGGTTTGGTTGGCTACAATCAACTATCATAGAAGCTGAAGCTAAGTACAAACTTGCAGTTTTAAAGATAGTACTGTATTTTATTTTTCTTTATATTTAATTGTTTAACTTAATTTTGCCTGACTGAAATATTTTTTCAGGACTGAATTATTTTATATATTTTCTGGCATTGGTTTCTGTTCTCATCTGTCCTGAAACTGTTTTTTCTGTTTATTTAATTGTTTCACTGAATATTGTGGTCTGTCTGTCCCTCTGCAGTTAGATATGGTTATTGCTGTTCTTACCTCTTTGTTATTCGATATTTAACTCTTAGCCTAGAGGGTTTCTCTCTTTTTTAAGTGTTAGCCACTTAGCTGGGAATTTATTTTCTGCTCAATATCTGAGTGGTTTGGCTGGCTAAAATCAACTGTAGTAGAAGCTGAAGCAAAGTACAAACTTGCAGTTTTAAAAATTGAATTATTTTATATATTTTTTGGCATTGCTTTCTGTTCTCATCTGTCCTGAAATTGTTTTTCCCCTCTCCCTCCCACCCTATTTATGTGGTAGTGTTATAGTTGGTGGCTTTGTGGTTGCCCACCCCTACTGTAAATTCGATCTGGGACAACCCTCCAAGTCTAGTGCTCACTCTACTTAATAGAGAGAGAACATTTGAGAAAGCCAACCTACTTCCTTTCTCCTTGCACTTTACTAAAAAAATTGCACGTTATTCATCTGCTTTTACTGTATTTGTGTTTCTTCCTACTTTATTACCTTATTTTGATTTTGCCTCTTCTTAATAGTACTCAGTTGTATTATTCTGCTGCATTTATTACTGCTTGGTAGTAAACTGATTAAATTGTAACTGTTATTCTAAACCTGTTGGTTTAAGCACTTGGGCTTCAGAACATTTATTTTACATTAAGGTTTGTGGTCTGCACTGTTGTGACAGGACAGGTAACTTACATCCTTCTAAGTTAGGAATTGCAGATTGAAGGCTCAGTATCTGTTATTCTAAAAGTGTATTAGTTCTGGTTTAAGCACTTGGGTTCAGGTGAGGTATTTTACATTAATAAGGTTAGTGGTCTGCACTCTTGTGGGAGGAGTGGCTAGATTCTGCCCTTCTGAGCTGGACATTTCTGTTTAAAGGCTTATTGTGCCTGCTTATTTGAACTGTTTCTTTCTGAAATTGATGCACCTCGTTTGCTGTAGTATAGACTATATACAGGCCTGCTGAATCTAGCTTTGTTTGTATAACTTGAGCACTAATCCAGGCCATCTTTTTTTGGAGAAGGTTCCCATGCACCCTAGTTGCTGGAGTGTGCAGTTAGAACTTGTCTGATTGAAGACTGCTGGAACAGGGCTCAGTTTTGTGCTTTTTACTTGTTAATTGGATAATTTGTTTAAATCAGTTTGCTCTTTTTCTATTGTTATAAAAAATTGCACTTTATTCATCTGATTTTACTGTATTTGTGTTTCTTCCTACTTTATTTTGCTTTTCTTGCCTGTTCTTAAAAGTACTTAATTGCATTTATTCTGCTGCATTTATAAGTACTTATTAGTAGCCTGATTAAATTGTAACTGTTATTCTAAGTCTTTGGTTTAAACACTTGGGCTTCAGACCAGTTGTTTTACATTAAGAAGCTTTGTGGTCTTCATTGTTGTGGCAGAACAGGTAGCTTACATCCTTCAAAGTTGGGAGTTGCTGATTGAAGGCTTAGTGTCTGTTATTCTAAAAGCGTATTAGTTCTGGTTTAAGCACTTGGGCTTAGGGCCAGTTATTTTACATTAAGAAGGTGTGGTCTGCACTCTTGTGGGAGGAGACAGTAGATTCTGCCCTTCTGAGCTGGGAGTTTCTGGTTAAAGGCTTATTGTGCCTGCTTATTTAACTGTTTCTTTCTGAAATTTGTATGCATTGTTTGCTGTAGCACAAGACTAGATTCAGACCTGCTGAATCTAGCTTTGTTTGTATAACTTGAGCACTAATGCAGGCCATATTTTTTTCTGGAGAAGGTTCCCCTGCACCCTAGTGGCAGGAGGGTGCAGTTAGAACTTGTCTGATCGAAGACTGCTGGAACAGGGCTCTTTTTTTTAGCTTTTTATTGGTTAATTAGTTAATTTGTTTAAATCAGTTTGCTCATTTGCTACTGTTCTATTAAAAAAATACACTTTATGCATCACCACTTAGCTAGGGTTAAAATATTCCTGGCGTCATAAAGTCTGCTCTTCAAATTTTCCCTTAGAACTAGCTAGTTTTTTAGTTTTAGCACTCAAATCTGTTTCTTTGAGCTTAGCGCTTGTTCAGAACTCATTGTAAGCACTAAATAAGCTACAAATTACTACAGCACTCAACTTTCCTCACTTGTCTAGAGGAAAATAGTTTTTAGTACTTAATAAATAAGCACCTATCCAGGCATGTCTGTGGGTCAGCTCCTGGTGTTTTCTCGTGTCTACCTGATGAATCCGGGCATCTTCGGGCAATGTAGCAATTGCCTCCTGTACACAATCTACCATCTCCTCCTACCACCCAACACTACAACCTGTGAGAGATGCACTTATATAGCCAAAATGGAAGCAAAGCTCTCTTCACCCAAGACTGGACTAGACAGTCAAGAGGAGAGGGTAAACACTTGCACCACACCACACTCATCACATAGCCCCTCAAAACCTACACCAACAAAACACACACATAGAAACACAAAACACACACCTTCATTCATGGATGCTCTCAATAAAAATCTGCCCAAGCAACAGAGACCTCCAAAGCAGAAACACAATCAACTTCCACCCCCTAACACAACCCAAATGACACACAGCCCACAAACTCAGTATGCCACCCAACCACAGCCCATAAGGCATAACAATGTACCCAAGACTCTAGTCATAAGTGAATCTATAGTCAGGCACACTGATGTCCCACTCACCAGGCTAAACAAGGAGAAAGTTACTATCAGCTGCCTGTCGGGTGCCAGGATCTGCCACATAATGCATGCACTCAGGTCACTCCATAACAAGTAAAAATATGACTCTGTCATTGTCCATGTTGGTGTGAATGACCTGAGACATACCTACCTGGACTACATGAAAAGAGACATGGAGGAGCTTTCCGATCTTGTAGCCTAGGCAGGTATGACCCTAGCCCTGAGTATCACCCTGCCATCACCCAGAATGATGCCACAATACAAGGACAAAATGATTGACTTCAAAAATTGGCTAAGCTTCTGGTGTCATTCTAATGGGATCCAGTATCTGTTTGCCTAGGATGACATGATCAACAGACCACGATGCTTTGCCAGAGATGGTCTGCTCCTATTGCCCTTGGGATTCTGCATACTGGCTAAGGCTCTTGCCACTCCTATAGTGCCTTTTTTGGGAAAGGTTCAAATGACAAATTCACCACCATAATAGGTACAAGCAAGCAAAATCTGAGGGTGATACTACTCAATGCTAGAAGTCTAAACCTCAAAATGCACTCACTCGAGGCACTCCTTAAAATGGAGAACATCGACATCTGTGCAGTGACAGAGACCTGGTTAAAGGCTCCAGAGAGCACCCCTACATTATCAGGCTATAATTCATACCACACCTTTTGGCCACCTAACCTGGACTGAAACACTAAAGGTGGAGGTGTGTCCATATTCATTAAGGATATCCACACCTCCAGGCTAGTTGCTCAGCATAATGCATCCGAGATTATCGAAGTGCAATTAACTCTGGGCAACACCGCAATCCAAATTGTAGCTTGCTACAGATCCCCCACCATGTCCCAGGATTCCCACTCCTCATTTCTTGAGACACTGGAAAATATTAGGGTACAACCTAACACCCTAATAATGGGCAATTTCAACTACCCCACCATTAACTGGGAAAACTACTCATGTACCAAATCTTTTGCTCAACGTTTTCTGGAATTCATAAATTCCAATGCCTTGGATCAACTAATCCACACCCAGAAATATCCATGACCTGGTCATTACCAACATGGGTGATCGGTGTTCCACTCCAGAGGTCAATTCCTCGTTGGTCAGATCTGACCACACGCTGATCACCCTAGAACTCCACATCCCGCCCCACCCCCCATTAGGGAAACCACCGTAAAAAATTTCTCCAACGCCAACTTCATGCTTCTTAAGACAGAAGTGGCAAACTTCATGACACCCATGCAGACGGACAATAGAGGTACAACTGCTGAATCCTACACAAATGCACTTTATAAGCACTTACACGAGTGCATGGATCATGCTATCCGTAATAGAACCAAGATGCTATCCTCCAAAAAAGGGAAGCTAATCTGGTGGTCTCCTGCCATAAACAAACTATACAACAGAAAAAAGAAACTGCTGCAAAAAAGAGTAAATCCCATGATGACTGGAGGAACTCCCTGGTCAACCTCAGTAAGAAGCTGAGATCCTTGATAAAATCCTCCTAAGCTAGTTATGAAAACAAAATTGCCATGTTTCTAAAGACAACCACAAAGCATTCTATAGCTATGTCAAGAATCTCAGTGGCAACACTCAGATGTGCTGTGAGTTACAGCACGATGGCACTAAATATACAGAACCAACTGATATTGCCAACATCCTGGCAGATAGGTTCAGTGCTAACTTTACCCCCCCTCTCACCCCCTAAAGGGCCCATCTCTATAACGGAAGAATGCAAAGTTCCTGTAGTCATGGCTGCACAGGTAAAAAACACACTCTCTAAATCCAAGAACACAGCATCCATGAGACCTGACAACATCCCAAGCTGTGTTCTACACGAACTACAGAACGAACCGGCACCACACCTAAGTACCATGTTCAATCATAGCATCACCTCAGGCTTTTTGCCCACTGAATGGCGCACAGTGGTTATCCCACTCCACAAAGGAGGATCCACCACTGACCTGGGGAATACCTCCCCATTAGCCAGATGAGCCAGGTCTGCAAGGTCATGGAACGTATAATCATGGAACTTATAAACAAAGACATTGGTAATTTCCAAACTCTGGACCCCACCCAGTTCAGGTTTGTAAAAGGCAGATCATGTCTGCTAAACCTGATAGACTTCTTTGAAGCAGTCACCAAAGCCGTAGATGAGGGTAAGGTCGTTCACACAGCCTATCTAGATCTCACCAAGGCTTTCAACACCATCCCCCACTCTGGAATTATAGATAAACTCACTAAACTAGGTATAAATCCCTATGTCACAAGATGGGCTGCCAACTGGCTCACTGACAGAACCCACACTGTGAAAATAGCAGATTCCAAATCCGACTTCAGACCAGTGACAAGTGGTGTACCACAGGGTTCAGTCCTGGGTCCTCTCCTGTTTGGTATCTACTTCTCTGAAGTACAGGCTAACACAGAAGGTCTTTGGCTAATGAAGTTCGCAGATGACTACAAACTAGGAGCCATAATCGAAACTCCTAATGATGTGGACATCCTACAAAAGGGCCTCACTGATACAGATGCCTGGTGTCAAAGCCATGGCCTTAAGCTCAATGCCAAAAACTGCATTGTCATCCCTTTTGGTAAAAACTCTGTACCCATGAACTACCACCTATGTGGTAGTCTACTTAACACCAAAAGTGTGATAAGAGACCTTGGGACACAGGTGGACAGTAGCCTCTCCTTTGATAATCACATTGCCACAGTAGTCAGAAAATCCTTCTATATGACACACCTCATCACAAAAGGTTTCTCATCCAGGAAAAAAGAGGTCATTGTTCCCCTCTACTCCTCACTCATTAGACACATTATAGAGTACAGTGCCCCTTCTGGTATGTACCTCACAAGACATCTCCAACAACTGGAAAGGCCGCAGAAATACCTCACAAAGAGGATTACTGGCCTCAAACAGATGCCCTATGCAGACTGTCTCAAAAAACTCCAGCTTTACTCCATCGCATATCTCCTACTCAGAGACGATCTTTGCCTAACATACAAAGCTATGTCAAACCCAGAGCTGTTGGACATGCTCCACTTAAAGAAATCCCAATCCCTTCGAGCTACATGCTTTAGGGACCTAAACCTTGTCACCACAATAAACAGAACATGCTGGAGGGATAGATTCCTGTCCCAGAGACTTCCCATACTCTGGAACAAACTACCTATCTATATCAAACAAAGCTCCTCCTTAGCACTCTTCAAGAAAAATCTTGATGATTGGATGGGAAATAGAAAATTCACCCCGGGGATCACTTATGTGGCTCTGCTCAACAGAGGCACAGGAAAATAATTTTCCTGGGTGGCGAAAGCCAGTGTACCTTTTTGGCTAGGCTTATATAGGCCCTAGGGCCAATAGCCTAGTACCTACCTATGAACCTATGAAATTATGAAATCTAAAAACTCTCAGTCCTTGAGGAACTATCGTCTTATTGAAATATTCTCTTAAATGTGTATTGCCCAGCTGCAACCCTCTTACTTTCAAAAGCTTTTTTTCAAAGTCATAAATTAATTCTTTCAAACTTAAAAAAAAATTGTCATAACACTGGGGGACTTAATGCTCATTTACATTGTTCAAATCTGAAAAAGAAAACATCTTCTGAATCCAGTCATTTACAACAAAATGGTTGTGAAAATTATTTCCAATATGAACATTGCTACCACTGTGAGCCCTTAAACTGTCATTATAACTAGTGTTTAAATGTCCATTGATATCCCCATTTGATGGGTTACCTCCTGTAATCCTTGTGAAATTACCATTTAATTCAGCATTGCTAGTATCTAAACAAACAGTACCTGATGTGTAAACAGCTCTGTCACTGTTGGAATCCATTATAGCCCAAATGAATAGTAGCTAATGTATATATAGCTCCATCAATTTGCTACCCTGCTGCTTCTGTTGTACCGGCAGTTGATTGTAAATTCCTGTCCCCACTGTTAATCCATCCACAGTTATTTCTTTTACATCCATCCCTTCCAAATATGAAGCATGAAGCATGACTTTGCATCATCCAGAAGGGGCAGCTTTTCTGTGAACCATTAATGAAACCAGATTGGGGAGCCTGTGACTACAGTTCAATGAGTTTAGTAAGGTCACCCTTCAGACAACCACTTCTTGAATCATTAAGGTCAAATTCAAGGTGCCAAACAAGTCCTGAGAGCATTCCACTACATAATTATGTTCTTGCTGTTCCATCTTAAAATTTTTAGCTGTAATCCTATTCAAACCCCTTAAATAACTACAAAGTTTTTGTTTGGTATTATTGATGTTGTTAAAAAGAACCCTAGGTATTGAGTGTTTGAAGTTGTGCACTTAATGCATTCTTACATGTTTCTCTCTCTGATTTTTTTACCCCAACCGAGTTGTAGAAACATGAGATACAGATACAAAATTTGCTTGCAAAATTGTTCTCCTGTAAAAAATAAATAAAGCAGAAGTTTCAGTAACAAAAGAAGTAAGCACTTACAAGAAAAAGTGGAAAACTAAATAGTAAACTGACTGGTCAGTCTACACTAGTTATGTAGTGATTTGCTTGTTTATTTATTTGGTAGTTATTAATCTATGTAGTGGACTGATCTAAGACTGATTTATTTATTCCACAGCTTAGGATAAAAACAAGTTCCCCAATGCATAAGCATGTTTATCTAAAGTGGATATTACAACATTTGCAATAACTTTATTCAGCCATTCAACATGTAAATATTTATTTAGTTCTTTGGTACAAAGGGATAGATCCCTGAGTATAGTCCAAGTGAACTGTGCTCAGTTAGTGGAACAAGTCCCTGAAAAGTTGGCCATTTGATAAGGACCATGCAATATTTCTGCTGACAAATATTTGCTGCAGGAAAGTGTATGCATAGGTTCTCAACTTGAGACTAACTGTCCTCAGTGAAGACCCTGGACTGTAGTTCTGTGGCATGTGTATACATTCACTGGTAAGTACAAGGCTAGCTTCACTTGCAGGCCATTTTAAGTAGAGCCAATTTCCATTGTTTGCTTGAATTAACATATCCCATTTGGCTACAGATTGGCTTTACCTATCCCATGGTTGATAATTATATATTACACCTAATGATAAATAATCTGAGGGGACCCAAGCATGGAATAAAGCATTTAGGAGCTGCATCTGCCCGTTATTAATACAGACGCAGACCTGAGGAAAACTTTCTGTTTTCCATCTACAGATCTAAGTTGCACGTGAATATGGACAGAGATGAGCTTTGTTTTATGTGGATATGAAGTCTGTTCCAGAGCAACAGTGGCCTGTGTAATGCCTTGCATGCATATTAGACATATGCCTTACACACTTACATTGGCTACATAAAAAAAATACCACAACTGTCATGATGGTGCTGTACCAGAGCACCTCCTGTCCACCTGCTCCCCAATCACTTACACTAAGGATTTCCAAACTGTAGGGCCCTTTTCAATGAGAGAAATACTAGACACGTGCCAGGAAGGTAAGAATGAACACAATTCTTGGCAGAAAGCAAATAAAAACAACATTCAAATATTTATTATCAGTTGAGTGGTGGAAAGCTTACATGTCATCAAAGACTGAGTGGTCTTTGATAACACTATCTACCCTACTTATCTGACCAGAGAGACCTAAGACAGGATTGCCATAACTGCCTTCACCAACAAAGTCCCTCACATTCTCAACCTGATTATTCTGTTATACCTGCTGACTCCAGAAAAGTCTTTTTTGGTTCCATTATACAGACACTTGTGTGTGTGTGTGTGTGTGTGTGTGTGTGTGTGTGTGTGTGTGTGTGTGTGTGTGTGTGTGTGTGTGTGTGTGTGTGTGTGTGTGTGTGTGTGTGCGTGTGCGTGTGTGTGTGTGTGTGTGTGTGTGTGTGTGTGTGTGTGTGTGTGTGTGTGTGTGTGTGTGTGTGTGTGTGTATGTGTGTGTGTGTGTGAGAGTGTGTGTGTGCAAACTAACTTCATCTTATCCCCAGCCCTTTGTCCTCTTTCACATTGGACAGGCACACAGACTGCATACTTCTGAATTGCATAATTGTCTCAAAGACCACTTCGGCTCCACTTTCTCTTACCCCAAAACTAGCTTGATTGACCTTGCCATGGTTCCTTACTGGGTCTACTACTACCACTCAAGTGCTGACAGTTCACATACCAGAGACAGACAGATCATGGCCAAATGAGGCCCTAGGCAGGGTAATAGACCATCAACCCCACAGCCATTCCAGTGTTCCATTACTTACCTCCAGTCCCCATTTACAATAAAGATTGTTCAAAACTGTCAGTGTGTATAATATTTACTTTTTAATTTTGAAATGCTTAGAGAAATGTGGATTTAAAATGTTTAAATTATTTATTCTTTGTTAACCTGAGGTGACATTTATATTACTACTAGGGGAAAGTTGGCCAGGGCATTCCTCCTACTCTTTTCAACAGGTGCCATTAAATCTTTTATATTTCCCTGAGCTACCATAAATGCGGGCAGATGGGGTGTCAGTTTAACATCTCATCAAAAGAAAGATACACTAAGGAGTACCACACCCTCTTATACTAAACTACAGTGTTAGTAGTCAGTCTACCCAGTGTGGGTGTAGAACCCACAGCCTTTTGCATCAAAGGCAAGTGTTCTGCTTGTTATGCCACTAACATTGCTTTTAAATTGCGTAGCCCAACCACTGATGGTCATTTGCTAAACAAAACAGTTATACACTGAAAACAGGCAACATGAGCATCAGTAAACCTCTCTTCCCTTGAAGCTTGCATTCATTAAAAAGGCACTGAAACTAACATTCATTGAAATTGCACCTGACAGTGGTGGATTAAGTATACCTTGCTCCATGGGCTGTTTTCAACCCATGGGACCCTGCATACATTTTTAGGATCATGTATAAATGCATGTGTTCTTTGATTCACCTTCCAGATTGTTTTAAAATTATTTATTGTTTAATACAGCAATATTTGTTAATGTATGAACTAATAATGAGAGCATATTTTGTTAGTGTGTATTTTTAATTTGTAGTTTGAAACATTTTTTCAGTAAGCAGTGAAGCAAAAATATCAATTTCAGAACATTTCAAAGAAATCTAATGACTGACATTAATAGTAATCTGCAGTGACATAACAAAGATCTGACAGTTGGCATACAGGATTGAAGCTCTTGCCTCCTGTAACTAAGGTACATAGTTTGAGCGTGAGTAAGTCACTTAACTGCTTTCTAACTAGGGCATTTTTTACACACACACTTTGCACCTCCAAAGAAAATTATTACTGCAGGGGGACTAGGTCCATAACCCCCCCCCCCACAAGGTTCTTCTGTGCCTTCCCTGTTTACATACATTTTTTATGTTTCTGTATGTGCTTGAATGGTCCTGTGGCTGTTGAGCACACAAAGTACTTCTCTTTCTGTTGAAAGGACCTATGTGGAGTAGAAACATTTTTGCTTTAAGTTAGAAAAAAATAAAACAGAAAGGGTGCTTATGTTTCTGTTCCTTTTTGGACAGACCTGAGGCTGTTGAACACATAAGATGCATCTGTATCCATTCATGTCTCAACAGACTTGCACCAAGTGGAAAGCCGTTTTGTTTTAAGTTAAAAAAACACACACAGCTTGTTCTTTTTTTTTTTTTTTTTTTTTTTTTTTAAGTTTTAATACTCTGAGGATGGGAAGCTTACCATTACACACAGTTTCATGGGGAGGGTTATGTACCCTGGTGTAACACCACCACTAGTACATATAAAAAGAAGATCAGTGCTGTTGCAGTGACTAGCCCCATAATGTGGTTCTGTCTGAGCCTGGAAATCAAAAATCTCTCCATCTGTAATGCTCATTTAAGCCTGAAAATCAATGTTACTGCATTCAAGATTCCTGTTACAAAAGTCTTGTGCACTACACTCTGTGTGCTGTCATTGGCTGGTTGGTTGCAGAAGTGACACAATGCTTGACAGCAAGAAAAATTTAAAGCAGCAGGCAGGTAACAGCATAGAGTCAAAAACTTGTCTTCTTCTTTTTTTAAATTAATGTTTTCTCCTTGCCCCTGGACAGCATCAGGCCCTAAGGAGCTGCCTAGGTCACCTAGAGCTGGAACCATCCTTGTCAGAAATCACAGTATCACAGCTGCAAACTAGAGCATCTTGTGGCTCACACAGGCTGCTTCTCATGCTCAAACTGAAATATGTATTCAGACAAGATGCAGCAACCATGTGGAGAAAGTGGAGCAGACAGACTTTGCCTAAACATTTATTCAGGTTTGAGTAAGGTACATGCAGCAGCCACTGGGAGGTAGAAAGAGGGAGTGGGAATTTAGAATAGGTTTAGGTAGTGATAAGGAGGAGACTTTAGGTTTATGGAGCAGGAGGGGATATTATATTTAGGGAGCGGAAGTTAGAGTTAGGGAGTAATCTGAGAATTTATATTTAGGGAGAGGGAGAGATGGAGGTTTATGATCAGGAAGCTAGAAAAGAATTTAGTTTTAAGGAAATTGAGGGTAGTTTTATGGTTTGTGCCTGACTGGAAATTTTTGTTTTGGCAGCAAAAGGGGGGTTTAGAGTTAGTAGCAATCAGGGAATTTGGATTTAGGGAGCAGAAGAGGAATTTTTGGACCAGGAAATGATCTAAAAATGTAGATTTAGGGAGCAGGAGGGGAGTTTTAGGTTAGGGAGTAAAAGGGGAATTTAAGTTTAGGGAGCAGGAGGGAAAATTTAGAGTAAAGTTTGGGATCCAGGATTCAGGATTGGGTCAGGGACCTGGTGGGAGTTTTATGGTAAGAGTTATGGTTCTGAAAGGTCTATGTGGCCCATCTAATTACTAAGGGGTTCGCATCTAGAAATAAAGAGGTTATAGTGCCCCTCTACTCGTCACTCCTCAGATGCATCATAGAGTACAATGCCCCATTTGGGATGTACCTCACAAGACACTTCCAACAGCTGGAAAGACCACAAAAGTACCACACCAAGAGGATTACTGGTCTCAAACATATGTCCTATGCAGCCCAACTGGAAAAACTCCAGCTGTACTCACTGGCATATCGTTTACTCAGAGATGATCTCTGCGTGACTTACAAAGCCATGTCCAACTCAGAACTGATGGATATGCTCCACCTAAAGAAATCCAAGTCACTGCGAGCCACTCGCTCTAGTGAGCTAAACCTCGCCACAACAATAAATAGAACATGCTGGAAGGATAGATTCCTGTCACAGAGACTCCCCATGCTTTGGAACAAAATTCCTAACTACATTAGGCAGAGTCTCTCACTAACATTCTTCAAGAGAAACCTTAACAAGTGGATGGGTAACAGAAAATACACCCCTGGGATCACTTCATTGGCTCTTCTTGACAGTGGTTCAGTTAATTAATCAATGGGGTGGCGAAAGCTGACACACTATGGTTAGGCTTATAAATGCCCTCGGGCAGATAGCCTAGTACCTACCTATGAACCTATGTAGTTTACTATGGTCAGATTACGAGAATATTATATAATTTACTAGGATCTAGCTAGAGAGAGGCAGGACACTTGCCATTTCCCAAAAGTGACAGTGAACAAACGTGCAGTAGACCCTTTCTGGCTGTAGTTCCTCTACCCCTGACTCAAGGTTTCACTTTTAACCATTTCCTTTTCTTTTACTAAGCCTTTATGACATTTTAGCACAGCAACTTATTTTGTTCCTTAACCAGGGAAATCTTGTCCTAGTTTTGACTCAGTAACTCTATCATTACAGACTTTTAATTTGTGCAACCCTTCAACATTCAATTGAAATGTTGAAATTCAAGTAAATGTGTATTTTGTCAGATTCTCTGGCCCTACCTACTCCTCCCTAACCTCTCTAGTGGACCCTGATGATCAATTCCAGAGCACTGACAAGTTTGCATTTATATTCCAACCTATGCAGTTCGTAATCCTGCTAGTTCTGTGAAATTATAGCTACAGTTTGAGGCCCAAGTCTGGACACTTTCCATGCTATGAACTTGTTTGCAGATTGACCCTCCCTAGTTACCTATCCTTGGTCCTAGTGGTTTGGTTGTCTAGCCCTTATTGCCATTCCCTTATTAACTACTAATTGCCTGTTATTTACCTGTATTTATTTATTTTAAGCAGGAAGCTTAACTGGACCATGAGGCCGCTTTTACAGCCACGACTGTGTTACAATCATACAACCAAAAAAGAAAAAAAAAACAATATTAAAATATCCATAACCATAAGCAAGTCTCAAGGGTGTAAATAAAAGACATTATTAAAGAAGAAAACAAGGAAAAGTTGACTTGATCTCACTGGACTGAGAACTATGGAGGAAGGACAGGTAACTGAAAGGTAGACAGAAGTCAGATATAACATACAAGGGGATGACAGATTAATAAGATCAGAGGTGTTATAGAAATATAAAACATCAGAATGGTTAGTTGGCATGACCCTAGAGGAAGACTATAAGGTATGGATGATACTTAAGGAAAATACATGATGCAGATTAACTGGTTAAAGACCATGTGTAACATGATTGTGTGCTTGTGGAGTAGAACTGCTAGTGAAGAAAAATCATGAGGGGTTCAGGTGATCCACAAAGACATACACACATAGAAAATAAAGAAGTCCACATTCTGAGTAAGAACTGGAAAGAATGGAAAATGCAATAGATGATGAATGTGTCATGGCAGGCTGTTCCAAATTTCTGAGGTCTGGTAGGAAAAGCCCTTGGTCTAAAGGTGAGGGAATAATGATTAACAGAGTAGGGAAGGGAGACACAGTTCTCAGATCAAACATGCCTAGAAACTGTTTTATTGACAAGGCAGCTATAAAGTGCAGGGCAATATTTCAGGTGTAGCAGCTTGAAATTAAGAGTAACAAAAAAGCAGGTTGCCTGGTACTGGATGGGTAGGTAAGCATTCCCCAAAAGGAGTATACAATGATGGTTGTTTTCAGATGAATGAACAATAAATGGGCAAATTTTATGTGGAACAAGAAGTCTTCAGCAGTTGGTTTCAGAAAAGGATCCAAGGGAAGATCATGTTCAAGAACTGGAAGGAGGATCCCTTTACTGCATGTTCTCAGGCCTCTGTAGTAAGGAAGACTGTGGCTCAACATCAGGTTTTAACACCAAAGTGATACCATTTTGTACAGAGTCAACATTTAAGATAGAAGTTACTGTGTAGTCAGTATGACAGCAAGCTTCTTAAAACACTTTGCAATTCTGAGTGTAGTTCCCGAAACAATCTCAATTGCCCAGTGTATGTAGACCATGTTTCTCTTACTAATGATCCAAGATAACATCATTTTGGTCATACCCAAATTTAAAATGCATTTCCTTTTGGGCAGCCAATCAGAGAGTAAGATGAGGTCTTACTGAAACTGACACCTGATACTGTCAAGTGAGGGGTCTGATATGGTGTGAACAATCTTATCAGTAAAGCAAGCAAGGTCCATTGGCAACTGACTTACAAGCAAGACCCAGGAAGTTAAAACTAGGGAGTCCACCTCTACAAAGAGGCCAGTCACAAGTGGAGTCCCTCAGGAATCAGTCCTTCGACCACTCCTTTTTGGCATTTACTTGTCTGAAGTCAATGACAATTTCAGTGGTCTCTGGCTGACTAAATGTGCAGATGATTGCAAATTAGAAGCTGTCAATAAATCCCACACAGACACAAATGTTCTCCAGGAAGGGCTGACAAAGACAAACAACTGGTGTCAGAGCCATAGACTAAAACTAAATGCCAGGAAGTGCATAATAATATCCTCCAGGAAGTCATCCACCCCTGGTAACTATCATATTGACAACACATGCCTAAGAACTGACCCAATAAACAGCGACCTGGAGAGACACATAGACAGTAATCTAGCCTTTGACCACCTTCGACCATCACATGTCTACAGTAGTGAGAAAATCATTCTATGTTGTGCAACTTATAAACAAAGATATGGCATCTATGTCCAAGGAAGCTATTGTTCTGCCATATTCGGCATTCATCAGACTTATCATAGAGTACAATATCCCCTTTGGTATGTACCTAACCAGGCATATCGAACAATGGAACGCCCACAGAGGTTCCTCACTAAATGAATACAGGATGAAAGTAAAATGTCCTATGCAGACTGCCTCAAGACCCAGTCCCTGTATTCTGTCTCCTACAGGCTGTTGAGCGGAGATCTATGCCTAGCATATAAAGCATTGTCAGACCCCACGCTGATGGACCTCCTGCCTATCAACAAAGCCAGCAGCAGCGGAATTACCCATTCTAAGGACTTAAACCTTGCCTGTGATATAAATAGGACCTGCTGGAGAGACAGGTATTTATCCCAGAGACTATCCCATCTTTGGAGCAGGCTCCCCATCCATGTGAGACAGAGTTTTTTTCCTAACCTAGTTCAAGTTCAAGGCTCCTGCTTGTAAATGTTTCATCTCCCAAGCCCCTGCTTACACTTATCTGAACTTGTCAGAGATTTGAGATGCATGGCTAGGCTTAAAAAGGCTCTTGTGGTCATTAGCCCAGTAAACACCTATGAACCTATAATTCTTAGTAAGACCTGCGTTAATGTAAATGGGCAAATTATTGGATCTAATATTTAGCCTTGGGATACCCCTTTGTGGAGTCCCATACTCTTGTGTTGTTTATTAGGAGCTTAACTTTGCAGTTTTCAAGGTAGATGGCAATCAGTTTCAGGTCATAGATGCCTAGGACATGCTATTTGACTTCTGCCATAAAAGCATCAGAGATGGAAAAAAGATGTATTACTATGATCTACAAGGGCAGCCCTGTATGTGTCTTTCCTCCATCTTGTTATATTTGATATTAGAGAGAGAAAATAGTGCTGTGGTTGTAGTATGAGCTGCCCTAAAGGTGTGTTAAAATGTGTGCTCAAGGAAGGTGTACAGCAGGTGCTTAAATAGTTTAAATAAGACTTTTCAATAGTTTTATTTAAGGAAGCTGGTAGGAAGATAGGGCACGTATTATATACTCCACAGCTAAGAATTTAGGAGCAGAGTTAATTATAGCTGGTTTCTACATGTAAGAAAAGGTCTTGATGAACATGAGAGGTTATAAATGCAGTAATAGGAATAAAATAAATATTGCAGCCCTTGAGGAATTTTGGATAAAGTCCATCTGCACCAGTTTGACCAGAGTAGGGAATGGATTTGATCAGTTTATTAGTGGTAGATAAGTTAATTGGAAGAAAGGAGGAGTAGGAGTATATGGGGGGAGCTAAGGTTGGGGTTAGTATGATTTTCTGGACTGTAGAGAATATCTAGAAAGATGACAAAGGTATCAGCAATAGCTGCATGGTCACTGAAGATTATGCTATTCATTAAACTATAGATAGGAAGTTGGGTCTAATGCAGCATCTTGCAAGTAAATGGAATTTCTTTAAAAACATCATGAGACCTTCAATGGCTTGAATTTGGTTTTGTCCTAGAAATGCTACTCAAGCTGGTTATGGTTAGGGGTTACTCCAGCTTTGTTGTAAAGACATTTGCATTTATTCCTAAGGCTGAAGTGTGATAACCAGTCTACAATTGTCACTGATTGTTTACATTTGACCCAGGCATCATCCCTTTCCTTTAAAAAAGGCATTAGCTTTGATTGTTAGTCAGGGGTGGCATAATGTTTGATACAAAAATTAAATGGTGGGTAGAAATTATCCTGAAGGTGAAGAACTAGATTCCAAAATGCGGCCAAGATTAGGCTTTTCATATCCAAGGAAATTTGGGATGATGAAAAGCCATAGTTATAGGGCTTGGAGAATGTTCCAGCTTTGTCTCTGCTTGATTAGGGTTGTCTTGTTAGGATTATGGTCATTCAATGCCACTCAAGGGTAAAATGGCATGGAGTTTATGGTTCCTCTAGCCTTGTGCAGGTATCTCGTGCAGCAGATTTACATCTCTTTTCAATGAGCAGAATGCGTGCCCTTAAGTGTTATGAGGTTGTGTTATATAGTTCCATGTCAAACAGTAATAAATCATGTATTATACCCGAGTTGCCTCATATGACTGACCTGGCATTTATCACTGATGCATTGTTTAATTGACGACACAAGGCTGTGTTTAAGTTTTTATGTTCTGGTAGGTCAGTAGGTGATTTACATCCCCAGACCTGGTCACTCATGTGGCAGTAGCTATTTATTTTTCGTCTAGCTTGAAGCTGATCAGTGTTGATGCTTGAGAAACTAAGTCTCTTACATTTTCCTTGGAGCAGACATGAATTGTAGCTTTCTCCTTGTTTACAATCTACCAAGCTACCTTTTAGCTTTCTACAAGACTTTTCAAATCTCTTCACTGACATTGCTCAAACGTTTCCAGGGGTTTAGTCCTGGTGGATTTTTATGATTGGATAAATGATGACGCAAGCTCTTAACTTTAATATTGAGCCCTGGCTTCACTTGGGTTGTTTCTACTGTGACCCATTACCTTAGACATTCCTTAGACATGGTATTCCAATCATGTCTAGAAATCAGGAATAAGGTAGTCAACTCTCACTTTTACCATCATCTGTTTCATTTCAGTCTTAACTTTCCTACACCTCATCTACTAGTTACAAAGGTAGTGAAATGTGGAGATCTATTGACTCAAGTATTTTCTGCCCATTTTTTTAAAAAAGATCCTAGAATGAGTCAATCCATTGAACTGGTTTTGCCATATAATCATGTTGTTATCAGGGCTATGTGTCAGTTTAATCCAATGAGTGTATGACCTAGATTGATGGTACATCATGAGCCTTGATTTGACTAATAATTTTGGCCGATGCACATGCTAAGGTAGAGGTTGGAGTGATGATGTGGTAGGACCTTCCTTCTCAAGGTAAAATATGTTCTGGATGAACAATATGCTTCATACCAGATTAGATGTCTTGTAAAATGCCTGATTCTGTGTCTAAAGGGCTCCCTGTTGCAATTAATCACCCAGCTGCACAGCCTGCCTGATGACCCAGAGTATTTTTTCATGCAATGATTATGAGGAAGTTGCACAATTTTTTGCAGTTAAGGTTGCCAAGATAAGTTGCTCTTTTCCCTAGTTAGCACTAGTTGAGGACTATGTGTCATCTTTGACTTTTATTGGGGAGAGTTTGAATATGTTGATTACAATAAACTCATGGATATTTTTTAGCTATACATCTGACCGATTATGATCTGGATCCTGGCATTGCGAGACTAACTAAAACTTGTCCAATTCATTAGAATTGGTTAGTCTCCATGTAGGTTGTTTTTTTTTCAAAACTGGGATGTGTTTATCCTCTGAGAAGAAGGATTGGGTTACCCTGAGTCTTAAACAACTATCCCAGGATGCAGCTCTGCTTTTAACCATCCCTTAATTAGTAAGGTTACTGAAAAAGTTGTCTACACACAATTGTATTCCTGTCTGATGTCACATGATTTATTAGATCCACGTCAGTTTAAATTTTGAGCTAGGTACAGTATGGAAATTACCCTAATTTGAGTGAAAAAATACCTTCTGATGGTACAATATCAAAGAAAGCACTCAATCTTGGACTTTCTTGAACTCTCTGAGGTATTTAACACTGTGGACTATCATGGGTGCAATGTGGGGTATCTGGTTTGTGACCTACTTATCCAGGTCTACTCAGCAGGTGGCATCATGGGTAAATTCCTTTAATTCCTATCCATTGGAATGTGTTGTTCCCCTGGATTCTATTTTGATTTCCTTGTTATTCACAACTTCCATGTTGTCACCTAGGGATTTCATGGGGATGAGGGATATTTCTATCATTCATGTGATGATAATACTCAGTCATACCTCTCCTTTTCTCTAGACAATAGGCTTGATTGTTCATATTTGGAAGCCTGCTTGGATTCCATCCTTGACTGGCAGGCATTTAATAAACTGGTACTTAAACCAATAAAGACTGAAGAAATTCTAGTTTATACTACCATCCATGAGTCATTGCTTCCCCTGCTTTCACCATTGATTCTTTATGGTATGAATCAGTTGGAATTTCTATCTTGCATTTATGATCTTGGCATTTACACAATGACAGATTGATACTTGGGGTAAGTTGTAGGCTGTTCTAAGATATTTTACTTCCATCTGAAGAATATTGACGACATTAAGTTTTGTGTACCATCTTTGGATCCTTGGTGAATTTCCTAATATTGTCCAGTGTTTTCTACTGTAATGCCTCACCTGTGGCTTTTGAATGGTGATTTGATCCACCTACTGTGGATGCAGAATTCTGCTGCTGGCATGACTGGCAGATGTTATAAGTTTTGCTGGATTTGAAAATGTAGACAGTTGTATATTTCTCTAGATGTGCAAAATATATAACTGCTTTTCATTTAATAATTATGGAATTGTGTATTGTTGTCATGCTTACTACTTCCTTAACAACCTGAATTGTCTGTGCATTCTAGAAACTGTTTTAGAAAGAACTACAGACTCTGTATCTGAAATCTCCATAACCACTGTGGAGTGCACTGAACCAACGCTACTGCTCTTTTCTTTCTTTTTGACTGGAATTGCTATTTGGACTTGGTAAATTTTAACTTGCTGAGAATATTAAGACAATGATTGCAAAAACATAGATGTGTTGGACTTAATTTTCATTCTGCTGCTTTATTCAGCCACAATAAGTAATTGTAAATAGCATCAGATGTAGTTAGAGGTTTTTTGTTTGTTTGTTTGTTTTTTTTTCATCATCATAGTCATTATTCTAAGTGCATCCTTTTTCCCGTGGGGCTGCAACACTGTCTTATATGTATAATCAGACTGTTATAGAAGTAAATGGGGGATTCATAAAGGTTATGATAAGATGTACACTAGGTTAACAACTTGAGAGAAGTTTTCTGATTATAGCCTTCACTTCTAGCTGACAGTGTAAAGCTTATATGGGTGGGATAGGTGATAGTGAAAACTCATGGAAGTAGTACACATTTTCCATAAGCTCTTACTGGCAATTATCCTCTTGCATATATATTTCATGACTGTGGTGGAGATTTAGGATATTTATTCCAAACACTTCACAATATTTGCTAAAAGTGATAAAATTCAAACCCCATCTATCATGACATAATTAATAACAACATATGGAAGTGTGGGATTCAAGACATGAACTCATTTCCTGTATTTGGTGTCAGTGTGGAGATTTGTACCCCTGTTTGACAGCAGAGGTGAATATATTTTAAAATGGATTTTTGTAGCCTACTAAACAATCTTGTCAACAAAATATATGTACAGCCACAAGGTAAAATATATATCAATTATTTTATACTTTAGTCAAATTAATTAGGATACTGACAAGATGACTTCTGAAGAACATTCCAAGATGTTTGGTTGTTCAGGTGGTTAAGGAGTAAAAATCAAAAGAACTCCAATGTATTGGTTTGAATGAAAGTTTCTTGACAGTGCCTTGAGTTCAGTCAAAGTTTAGTCCATCAGACATGGAGATAGACTAGCAGAGATGCAGCATGTAGCTAAATAACCACCCAGTGTGTTACCTGATGATCTTAAAATCTTTAGAGAATTAAATACATTAAAGCTAATATTGAGCAAGAGATTACTTGAAGTATGAAAAAGAAGTAAAAGGGTTGAAGCTACTGAGAAAAAAAGCAGGAGTGATAGCATGAAGCTGCAGTGGAGGAAAGAAAATGGCAGCATTTGTGAGAAAGGAGAAAGAGCAGTATCTGTATGAAAAGGAACTTGTTATCTTCAGTGCACATGCATGAACAATGGGAGAGGACTAAGCCCTAGATGTCATGGTCAGTACTAAATTATTTCCCCAGCATAAAGAGGAGGATGGCTTTGATGATTTAGTCTGAGTATTTGAAAGAATATGCAATTGGAAGCAAGTTGACCAATGTCAATGGGTAAGGTTTTTAACCCCTCTATTCATAGATAAATCTATGCATGCTATTAGTAAATCACGTCATTTTAAAATGTTTTAAGGTCACATCTGAAAATGATAGAAAATGTTTTAAAAACATAAATTGAAAAGAGGATATAAAATATAACAAACGTAAACACAACTCTGCAGCAGCTATCCACAGCGCCAGAAAACTCTGCTCATTACTCCAGAACAAAAAATATATGAATTCCAAAACGTTAAGCAGTTCCACACAAGTTTAAAACGGTTCAACAAGAAATCACAGGCGTGGACTTCTGTATGCAGTCCAAATTTTATTAACAGTTAGCGCTTTCACCTACAGGCTTCATCAGACTATTAAAACTAAGGCAAATATACCATTTAAATAACTTTTGAATTACTTTGATAGGGCAGTAAATCAATGACATCACATCCACTTCCCTAAACCAAAATCAGTCCATGGAAATTCCATAGAGAACAAAGTACACAGAAAGATGGTAATTGCAAATACATATACATTCTAAAAATGAACTAAAACATAAATATGTTCTATATAAATAAAAACAAAGATACATATAAATATAAAAAACATAAAACCAATAAATATTATTATTATTTCCTCTTCCTAACAGATAGCCTTCTGTTCTTAAGGACTGGTTTAAGGTGAATTTTATCGTTAAGTCCCAGGGGGACATCGGCTCTAAACCTGATTATCCATCTCAACTCACACTCCTCGGTGTGATTATTAATGTCCCCCCTCATAAACCTTGCCCGATGTATTGCAATACCATAAAAACAAAAGTATGTGAAGTACCTTTAAGTGAGTAGTGTTTAGCCAAAGCATTGAAAGTGGAACCAACCCGTATATTGTAGGTGTGATCCCTGATGCGTTCACGTAGTTTCCTATTGGTTTTACCAACGTAAAACGCATCACAGGATACACACTTGGCAAGGTATACCAAATTCTTACTTTGACATGTGGTATTAGTGCTAAAGTTATACACTGCCCCTGTACATGGATGTACAAAAGTACGGCTAGTATCTATATAAGCACATTGTCCACACTGACCACACGGTTTGGTATTCGCTCTATCTTCTAACTGTCCATGGACATTCTGGTCTAAGGATCAATGACAAAGAAGCTGTTTCAAATTCTTTCTATTCTTAAATGAATAGCTAGGTTGTGGACCAGCAATAGCTGCTAAATGCTCATCTAATAATAGAGTCGCTCAATATTTCTCTATAATCTGTTTAATTTCAAAAATATCAGAAGTAAAGAACATAGATAATCTTAGAAAGTTACTATTGTTATTCCTAATCTCATGTTCGCTTTCATCATACATGCTCCTATAAGAAAAATAGAGTCTCGCTCTAATATCCCTTACTGTCCCTATCTCACTCATAATTCTATCTATCTCTCTTGGTTTATAATGACATTCTATCAGCCTATCCCTAAGAGTAATAAGTTCATGTTCATATCCTGCCTGACTTGGATTCAATCGCGAAGCTCTCATGCTTTGTCCCTTGACCACATTCTCAAAGACGAATCTAGGGTGCATACTTCCTCGAAGCAGTAGAGTATTTCTATAGCATGCTTTTCTATGAACAGAAGTATTAAGCATGCCATTGTCCAGCCTATCAATTTGCACATCTAAAAAAGATATATTAGTTCTAGAAAAATTAACTGTAAAATCTAGATAAGGTGTCAATGAATTACAGATGACACAAATTCCAGTAGGCTAGACTCATCATTCTTCCAAACGAGGAAGAGGTCATCTATGAATCGTCTGTAGAAGCCTACTGATTGTTTGAATTAATCGATCCTAAAAAGTTCATTCTCTTCCCATCTAGCCATTACTATGTTGGCATAGCTATTAGCACAAGAAGTGCCCATAGCTACGCCATCATTCTGTGGGAACATCTCACCATCGAACATGAAAACATTGTTATGTAACACTATCTCTAAGAAAAGACCTATAAGTTCCATCTGTCTATGTCCTAAATCAGAATGCTCAGACATATAAGACTGGACACTGCTTACCCCTACATCATTAGGTATGACTGTGAAAAGACTTCTGACGTTCAATGTAACAAGAACATAACTCTCATCTTCCCCAACATCCCGAAAATAACTATATAGATCTAAAAAAAATTGTTTTGTGTCTCTTAGAATGAATTCATTTGAGACAACAACAGGTTTTAAATAATGCTCCAAATACAACAAAAAAGGCTCAGTGACCCATCCACCACCCGATACAATGGGTCGTAGTGGAGGGTTAACTAGAGACTTATGAACCTTAGGTAGGCCCTGTATAATCGGCAGTAGTGGATTATCAACCTTCAATAATCTAAATAGATTCAACTCAATGTCATAATTATTCAATAATTCATCAAGCGTCTGATGAATATCTATTACTCTTGTAGTTATCTCATCCAACTCTATGTGGGTATAGAAGCTTTCTTCTACCAACATTGTTTTCATTCTATGTATATATTCCACAGTATCCATTAGGACTATTGGCCCTCCCTTATCAGCTGGTCTCACTACTATTGAAGTATCATTAGTTAAATCTTTTAAAGCTTTTCTCTGCAAATACGTTAAGTTACCCTTCCTGCTACTTGCGCCAGTCATCCTATACTTATTATGTAACTCATTCTCTACTAATTTAGAGAAAGTATCAACAAGTGGGTGTATGCATCTTTGTTTTTATTTATATAGAACATATTTATGTTTTAGTTCATTTTTAGAATGTATATGTATTTGCAATTACCATCTTTATGTGTACTTTGTTCTCTATGGAATTTCCATGGAATGATTTTGGTTTAGGGAAGTGGATGTGATGTCATTGATTTACTGCCCTATCAAAGTAATTCAAAAGTTATTTAAATGGTATGTTTGCCTTAGTTTTAATAGTCTGATGAAGCTTGTAGGTGAAAGCGCTAACTGTTAATAAAATTTGGACTGCATACAGAAGTCCACGCCTGTGATTTCTTGTTGAACAGTTTTAAACTTGTGTGGAACTGCTTAATGTTTTGGAATTCATATATTTTTGTTCTGGAGTAATGAGCAGAGTTTTCTGGTGCCATGGATGGCTGCTGCAGAGTTGTGTTCATGTTTGTTATATTTTATATCCTGGTTTCCACAGTGGATTTTACCATTTGGTGGTGCTACCTATAAACTGAAAAGAGTTCAGTGTCTGCGGTTTCATTGCATAAATAATCCCTTACTTTCATAGGTGCCTTAGTAAATCTTATTACATCTTTTGAAATGTTGGGGAACTTTATAATTAGGAAACTAGCACTCAGTAGTTTGCCTGATAATGTGACAAGCTGGTTGAAAGACTAGGAGTATGCCTCAGCTGCAGTTTTAAGCAAAAATGATGACAGCAATTTAATGAGCAGAGCACAACTGCATTACCCATGGGTATAAGGGAATCCACACGGTACCACCATATCAGATTCCAAGGAAAAAAAGGAAGTCACTGGTTCTAGTTCACACCAAGTTCGTGGCATTAGAGTTTTCCAGTGTAGCCAAGTAGGGAATGTATAGTTCAAATGTCTACAAAACAGGTATGTAAACAAAAGACATATGAGGAACCTAGCTGAGATAGTACCACAGTAGTAGTAGGTTGTTTTGAAACTGTAGTTATCACAGTGGCCTGTACTTTATCATAATAGATTGTAAAGAGACCATTTCTATGAAGGATGCCTCATCACAGGTTAAATCCGCAGTTATTAGAAGTATTGCTTGCTTGCTTGTAGTCCACTGCAGTTAGGGCCATTGGATGGTAGCCTGCTCAGGTGCCATTGCCCAGGGTTCATTTGTAATAGGAAATGGGTAAAGAAATAAGTATGAGACAGCATTTGGTGGTGTGGAGCCAGATGTTATGATTGGAAATTACTTTGCTGAGTTTGCAGTACCTTGTGCACCTTGGGTACATATATTCATGCACAACATATTAAGGAAGGGTCAAAATTTAACATTAATGGTATAAAGGTCTATTTACAAAACAAAGTGCAGCTGTTATACTGAAAAGGTGGTTTATTGTGCTTTCTGTTCCAAATGTGCTTGTTTTTATATTGGAAAGACAAAAAGGAAACGTAAAAAACGTATTTATGAACATTTGAGGGATATCAGACTGCAAAAAGAAACCAATGACCTTGCAAAACATTGTATGGAATGGCCCGGACATGATTTTAAATTCACTGTTATTGAAGTTATTGAACTAGACCCAAGAGGTGGACCTTGGACTTTATATTTGGAGAAAAGTGAGGCCATATGGCAGTTGAAAACAAATGCAACCCGATGGCCAGGCTTAAATGAATCTGTTACAATTACTTGCTTTTCAAGATTAAAAGCTTTAGACAGATGATGCTTTTAAATAAATGTTCTTGTAATTTTTAATAGTTGAAACATATGCATTAATTTTATGTTTTATATATATACATTGGTGAATTTTATACTGTATCTATTATGTGTTTATTTATACATGTATTTATTAATTTATATTACACTATATTAGGGTTATTTGAAGTGTACAACATATAGGAAATGTTGAGGTTTTATTAGATTTTATTTACACATATTCAATTTTATTTTAATGATGTATTTTATAGTTATGTATTTATATGTATTATAGTGGGTAATATTTAGGATGATGAATGATTTATGTGTGATTATCTGACATTATTAGATGTAAATTGTAGGAATAGTCATTGCTCATGAATTATTCATGAACTCTGGATGTTGATTGGTTCAGTAATTAACTTTGTATTATAAATTTGCTGTCAGTTGGGGCATGCTCTGTCTTGATAAAGTCTCCAAATGGTTGGAGACGAAAGTGCTTGATTCACTGGATGTATCCGATTTATTTTTATTTGTTAAATTAAAGTTCTTTCTGTAAGCACTTCTTAGTTGCTTATTTGAAATGTTTTATCTTTCTTCATCTTGTTGCAACCGAGGCTGATTTTTGGATTGTGGTTTGTTTTTTTACTTTCAAAAGTTTGAAGTTACATATATTCATGCACCGTCAAGCATGGAGACAAGCACATGAAAAGACATTAAGGGGATCCCCAACCAGCACCCAAACCTGCAACAGAAGCTGGCAATTTGGTTGTTTAAGGAGAAGGGCTAGTTAATAGAAATAAGCCTAAATCAAAAACTCAGGTGTGAGAAGGTACTGGACCCCCTCTGAAGGGAGGCTGCTTCAGAAGACAGGATAGTTTTTGGCAGCAAGCCTAAATCTGAGCCACATTTATGAAAATATACTAGATTTCCTACACAAGGAGAACTGGAATGGATCGTGAAAAGAAAACTGCAACATGCACAGCTCTCAGATGCAACCTTACAAAACTTAAGGTAGGTAGCCAAGGAGGTTTCAGGCTCTTAAGGGCAAATGCAGCCTGTATGATGGGACATAGTTGGAAGTAGAATGAAGCCTCATTGTGCAATGACTTTTATAAATCACAAGAGCATTTTATATGCTATTTTGTGCCATGCAAGCTCTGCTCCATGGAGCACATTGCCTAAGAATAGCACTTTAAGTTTCCAAAAACTCATGGTTATATGGCAATTTTTTTAAAACTTGTTTTTAAATAAACTTGCTGCAAACATTTTACTTTTATTATGATTTTTGTCTATACTTAACTGGAGACCTCCCCAAACTATGGGCTGGATTCATGAATGGCTACGCTAAGTATAGCAATCAGGTACACAGCTCACAGTGCATGACAGCTTGCTGTTTCATATTCATTATTTTGTGTAGTGTCAAAAAAGGAAAATGGTATAATATGCTTATTAAAGCATAAGTAGCTGAATTACATGCTAATTACCCAACCCAACATGGCAGAGCTATTCAGCATCCTATAAAGCAAGCATATATTCTTAGTGTAGCCATTTGCCCTGAAATCAAAAACTCCATGGATTACAGCCATGATTACACTTAGAAAAAAATCCAAGGGGTTGCTATTACCATCATTAACCTGTATATGTAGCAGGGTTTAATTCAAGGTGTTTTTTCTAGTGCTACCACATCTTGGCCAAGAAGAAGGGTGTTTAGACTCTATTTGGCTTACCATGGACTGCATGACAGAAAAATTGTACAGCAATGCTTGGTGGACAGGAAAACACATGGGGAAATATACTACCTTTGGTACCCTCACCTGAGGCCCCAGGGGAAATTGTGAAGAACTCATCCTAGCGGAAACAAAAGGATGTGTAGCTTTACAGATACTAGCTACAGATATTTTCCAGAGACCCACGGGGATATATTAGGGGTGTCAAAGGCCTCAGCTTCTAGAATATTACATCAGTTTCTAAAGGCAATACTACAACATCAAAGGGAACATATCTGTTTCCCATGCACCCTATAGGAGAGAGCAGTGACAGCAAGAACCATACAGGAATATTTTGCACTAGCACACTTCCCTGATGGTTTGGAGGCCATAAATCGCACACAAACACATAGAAATAAAAGCCACACCAAGTCAACAGGAAAGAAGGTACATAACATGAAAGGATACCACTCTGTAAATTGGCAGGCTGTCTCTAATGTGCAAAGTATCATCTGCAATGTATGTGCAGGTAATCCAGGCAGTTTTTATGACTCACACACATGGCATGCATGTGAGCTCTACACAAGGTTTGCTAGAGGTGACTTGCACTAGGGCATCTAGTGGGAATTCAGGTTATGCACTAGAACCTTGGCCCATGACACTTATGAGAAACCCACACAACCCCTACTGAGCAAGGACGCCACAATGCCCATGTCCAAACTATGAATTTCATAGAAAGTGTATTAGGCTTGCTCAAATCAAGATTCTGGTATCTAGACACTTCAGGAGGTACCCTGCAGTATGACCCAGCAACCTCTGCTGAAATACTCACAGTCTGTTCCATGTTGTGCAATATATTTCTCAGGAAACAGCTTGAATAAGGACAGTTAGGGGCAGGACCACATTCCCCAGAACTATGGGCAGGGCCGTCAGCTCCAGCAGATTTAAATGAGGAGTCTGAGAATGAACCTCTATCTGCAGATGCTTCCAGCAGATATAGGCATTCTCAATATACCATGGCTCTAGCTAAGAGTCAAAGGACAGCACACACACTGACTACCTAAATGAAAACGTAAGAGCCTAAGCTCATACAAATATTAAAAGTGATACATGCACAACTGCACATCCTTTACTTAACCATGTAATGGTTTTGTTCTGTTAGCATCACACAAAGACAACCACCGAGGACACAGCTTGTAAATGCAGTATTAACAAAATAAGTCTTAAACTTGTATAGAATAAAAGGAGTTCTATAACTGATTACTGCCATATGAAAGATTTTACATGTCCCGAGGTGAAAGATCACACAGGTGTACAGTAATGTCAATATCAGCTTATGACTGATGTTTGCAATATACAGCTATGGACTTTGCCCAGTACTGTGCATCAAGCATTTCAGGTGACCACTGTATATAAACCAGTGAGCAGGTCAATGGTGGCATCATTTGCACAAGTATACCATTAAGTAACACTTAAATATCTAATTTGACTGTATTACCAAGAATACTAACAGAAATACAGTGAGGGTCAACAAGTACATATGCAATCATTCACAACTGATCATGAATGATGAATAAAAAAATTTCTTCTGCAATAAATTTACGTTAAAGGAAGCTTTAGAGTAAGCAAGGATTAGCTATCCGCTCTTGTGCATCAGACATATATGCAACCTGAAGTCACAGAAATGTGCAAAGGGCATGGCACAGTCATCACTTACACAGGATGGGGGGTACAGGAGGGCAAGCCTGATTCCAAAGAAGTGAGTATGTGCAAGTGTGTGTGTGTGTGTGTGTGTGTGTGTGTGTGTGTGTGTGTGTGTGTGTGTGTGTGTGCATGTGGTATGGGCAAACATTTGTTAAATATCTGTGTTTCTGTATGAACATAATTAAGCACTGTGCTAGCACTAGATCATGGCATCTCAGACAGGTGTGAGTTTGGCATGGTAGAATAGTCAGTTCAGCATCATCGTTCACAACCACAAGAACCATCTCTGCCAGAAGTTGCACTGCTAGTTCCATGGCCCTAGATAGAACTTGGGGTACTACCTGAATATGATTGATGTCTGTTGCATGAGCTCTCATCACAACTATGTTCTGGACCACAACCACATGGCCTACCATGTCTGCGTGTGGACAGTGCAGTCACTGATGGAGCAGTGCAAGTGGTGCCCCCATAGGAGTGGGATCTTTCACAGTCACATTGGCTAACACAGGATGATGTAGCAGCTCTCTGGCCACATGCATGCTGACCCTCCCTCAGCAGACATTCCATTTCAGACACTGCCTGATCCAGTGTGTCATACATCCTTTCCTAGCAGCCACCCACACAGTTCAGGAAGTACCGCACATCAGAATGCACAATGTTTTGCACTCTCACTATCCCTTCTGAGAGCCTTGTCGAATGTGCCTGTACCTCTGCGACAGCCCTACACATATGTCATTTGGTACCCACTGACACACTGACATCAGAAGGAGGCTGAACAACAGGCCTCCTCTGAGCACCTCTACCAGCCTGCCCATGTGGCACTTCACCCTCATGATGGTTTGGGAAGAATTAAACACTTCTGCAACTGGAAAAACCAAACAACTCTGATCAACTATGTCACCCTCAACCTGTCCTTTATCTGAGGTTTCTGTGTCATGGATATGCACAAACATACAACTGTGCCCAAAATAGGGGCAGGAGATGTTGGAGGCACAAACTCAGTGTCAGACTGACCCTCTGCACCCCCAGACTGTGTCTCTTCATCACTGCGATCATCATCATCAGAGGATACTGATACTCTGACATCAGGCAATATAATTTATTTAGTGTCAGTGGCAGGATCACCCGTGATAACAAGTAGTCAACACAACAAGGAGAGAAATAGAATAAAAAATTATAAAACTTATGTTATGGGAAACATATAATAAAAATTAAGAGATGGTAATCCAATAAAAACAACAAACTATCAGTTACAATTACATCTACCTTATGTACATTATGTGCCTACATAAGAAAAGGGAGAGGAACCATGGATGATAAGCATCACAAAGCAAATCACACAAGAACAAGAAAACAATTCCTTTTACAGCTGCAGATTAAGACACATCTTATACAAAAGTTTTTCTCTCTGTCCTGCTCTGTGGCTCCTGTATCCCATCCACACACACACACACACACACACACACACACACACACACACACACACTACTGTATGTTCGCGAATTTACATTTCACTGAAATGTAAATTTGCGAACGTATTTACACAAAAGTGCATTTTAACGAAAATGCACTTTCACATAAATCTATAAAAAAAAAAAAACAAACAACACTTAAACAATGTAATGCAGGAGAGGCAAGCCTTTCTGCACCCCCCCCCCATGTGGGAGGCTGTGCCCCCCACCCCCCACTTCAATATTCTCACTCTGAGATTGCACTACAGTGGGGAAAAGGGAATGTTCCCTCATTCCCACTGTACCACGATCTCAGTAACAGTTCTCTTAGTTGTACTTCAACACTAAATGTTGATGTACAACTAAGATAACATGCAAATACATGTTTTCATTCATTTTTCCCCTACAATTTTATATTTTTAACACTTTCTTACGAGAAAGTGCATTTTCAATAAAACTTACTTTCGCGTAATTACATTAGTGGATTTATGTTTCAGTGAAATGACAATTCGCTAATAAACAATAGATCCATATATACGTTATATGTGCATGTGGGTTTATGTGTATATATATGTGTATACATATATATATATATATATATATATATATATATATATATATATATATATATATATATATATATACCAGGGAATGCTGAAAAGTTCTAAGCCCGACCAAGAAGGGAATGACATGGAGCCATGAAACTTACAACTTATTCAACATATTCTCCCTGAGGTTCAGCACACGTGGCACATCATGTCTGGATCTTCTGTAACCCTGCAAAAAGGTCTGAAGAATGGTCACTGAAATACTGCTCCACTGCTGCAATCATCTCCGAATCACTTGAAAATTGCCACATTTTCCAGCTCTTTTTAAGGTTTGGAAACAGGAAATAGTTAGGTGGAGCAAGATCTGGTGAGTAGAATAGATGGTCTGTGCACACAAAACCCAATTTTATCAAAACATCCATCGTTTTGCTAGCCTTGTGAACAGATGCATTGTCTTCCAAAAAGAAAACTTTCCGCAGCCTCCCTCTCCTTTTTTCTTTCAATGCCTCCTTTAGTCGGTACAGCAAATTACAGTAGCATTCTACATTAACTGTTTGGCCCCGTTGGAAGATAGTCAGTCATTACAACACCTCCCTGATCCCAAAACACTGTGGCCATGACCTTTCCTGCTGACTTTTCAGTCTTGAACTTCTTTGGCCTTGGTGAACCTGAGTGCCACCATGACATAGACTGTTGTTTTGCTTCAGGATCATAGTGGTGTAACCATGTTTCATCAACAGTAACCAGTTGTTCCAAAAAGTTGGTACCAGCTTGACCAAAATGCAGCAAAATCAACTTGTATCTACTTGACATATTTTCTCATCTGCATTCAAACATTTGGGCATCCATTTGGCTGACAGCTTCTGCATACGCAGATGCTCATGGATTATAAACTCAACACATTCCATGAATTTATGTAGTGCCTCAGCAATTGTTCTAGCTGATATTCACAGATCTGCCAAAATCTGCCAAAATCAGGTCATGGACATGATCAACAATTTCAGAAGTTGACACCATTTGAGGCCTCCCAGACCTTACCGCATCTTCTGTCTTGAAATCTCCATGCTGAAATTAAGAAGGGCACTTGCCATGCAATGTTTGCATCATACATTCATGGATTTCCTTTGGAGTTTTCTTCTGCAGGAATAGGAATTTCATGATGGCTCGGAGTTCCACACTTGAAAATTCCACACTTTCCGTTGACATGTTTCAGTCAATGATCTAAAACAATAAGAACTTTACAATGAGAATTATTTTAGCAATAACCCTTGACTGGGTGTCTGGGTGTGGGTAATGCTGGATTTTGCCCATGGTTGGCATGGTTTGATCAAAAATGTAAAACCTGAGTGATTCAACAAAGCCATCCATGGGTCAATCCAGTATTATCCACACTCAGAAGTAGGTTATTGTTAACCTTTTTTTAAATAATGCCTTTGTATAATGGTGCTTGTAGTATTACTCTGTATCCTTCTGTGTTTGCTGATGTATTGCACTTGTGTATGGGACTTGCATTCCTACACTTGCACATCAGTGCTGTTCAGGAAAAGCAATAGAAAAAAGGGAATCTCAGTTTCTGTTTTCTTCCCTACCACTATTAATGCAAGAAACCTGGACAATGTCCAACATAATGAGGGGGAGGACAAAGGTCCAAATATAAGAACATCTTTTATTGTTCTTATAAACTTAGAAAGTTACTGGAGCAAGTGTTTTGTGCTACTGTATATTTTATGAAGGATATGAAGACTAAACCTCAAATGTCTGTCATTATTTAATGATTTCAGTCGCTAATTGTTTACCAGAAAACTGCAGTTTTTATGAATTAAAGGCAAAAACTTTGAGGCAAAAATCTGGAAGATTCTGTGAAAATCTGGACAGTTGAGAGGTGCAAGAGTCTGCTGAAATTTTAGGAAGTACAATGCAGAAATACAATGAAAATCAGATACATTTCTGTTTCTTTAGTTTTGCAGAACATACCTGATTTTTCTTGTATTTTGCTCTGTCCTCCATAGCACATACCAATAGAAAAGTCTGATCGTTCAATAGTACTTCAGCGGCCAGACTTTTTTCTATTGATATATGCTCGATTTACAACAGGCACAGTGGTTGGACTGTTCAATTAGCATGCATGTTTTTGCATGGCAATGAGCTATTATTATATAAATAATGATATTGCATTCCTGGAATTTTTCCAGTAGACGCATTTGGGTTGTCTTCCACATCAGCCCCAATATCAACAATTCTGAGTGAACCCTTTGCTGTGCTCTCTGGATCTCTGAGAGTGGACAGGAACTTCTCTTTTTTCAGTCAGTGGTGATTTGGTAACAGGACCACCCCCCTGTCCCATAGCCATAAGTCTTTAGGAAATTGCAGCTGCCCTACAACTGGCCTGATATGGTCATTGAAGGACTTGTTACCTCTGCCTCATGGTGACCTAGGTACTCAATGGGCTACAGATGTCTTAGGTGCCATATCCCAGTATGAGAGAAAACATAAAAGGAAAAAATACATAAGAAACCCAAAAATGATTGCTAATAAAACAAATATATATGAATGGAACTGTCCATTATGCACAAAATAGATGAAAAATTAAGGCTTCATATTATGAATGTGCACTTCATATAGATTTCTCCCCCACCCCTGCAAACAAATAAAGCTAAGAGGGCAAACATTTCTGCAACTCTGTAGTACATTGCTACACCTTTCAAGGAAAAATGGATAAAACTTTTTGTAGGATATTCACCTATGTGGAATTTGACCAGGTATACACAGGCTTAACACAATTTTGTGAGCTAATAATGCAAAAAAACATTGACCTTGCTAATAAGTAATACAACACTATTCTACACTAACTGGTCAGTGTCCCAGATTAAACTTTCCATTAAATGTCAGTTAATATTTTTTAGAAACATTTTAATGGTCAAGAAATAATTGAAATACTTGACTATCCCAGCAGCTAGTGAGAAAATTTCAGACAGACCCAATAGGTGTATTGCAAAATGCAATAATCAGTAAGGATAAAATACATCAATTTGTAAAAAAACAAAACAACATACCTTCACAGCAACTCAATTGTTAAACTATCAACAAATTTTCAATGCTAATAGCAGTATCAAGCTCTCTAGGTCCAAATCCTCTCCCCTACTATGATGCAAGTTTCTTACCTACATGGTTACCTTTATATAGTGCTGATTCAGCCCTCTCAGCACTGGGAGTATTCAAATCAGGTATAAACTCATTAGCATTCATGAATTCCACAATCTGAACTAAGTACAGGGCAGGTAAACATGGAGTAAGGACCTATATGATTGTGACTGCACACCCTAGCAGTGCAAGGATGAGGATTGATAAATTTTACCTGCTAAGAGTTTGGAAGTGAAAATGATTAGTCTGACTGCAGGGAGAGTCGAGGTTTCACAGTCAGTCCTCTTTGCTTTACACTTACTGAAGATGTTTCAGGGAGAAGACACTTAAAAGAAAGTCTGTGAGCATATTAACTGACTTAGGAGATCAACGTTCCTAACATTTGTATAAATTCTTTATAACCACACTTTGTATCTCTGAGTAAAATTTGTCTGCAGTTATAAGAAGGTACAGTGTTCATTGAAACATATCAACAGCAAAGCAAATTATATAGTAGCCTTGTTAGAGAAGCATAGATAAGGAAATGATATTAACAAAATAAGGAGATAAAAAGAGATGCAGTGCTGCTATTTTTTATTTTATATTATGTGAGGAAAGATTAGCAAATCTAAACAATCCTACCTTGGTTTATGATTTACTGTGGAGTTGACTAGTAAGAAAGGTTTTTATTTGAATTTATATTTTATTTGTTATCACTGTTTTTCACTGTTTGTAGGTAGGAAGGCATAGCTTGTTAACAAGATTTACTTTTTCATATTTTGTTGAAAATCCAGAACATACCTAAACAATCCTACCCTGGTTTATGATTTGTTGATCTTATTATTGATTTATTGATCTTTACTGTTAAAAAGAAGTGTGACTGTGTCACAGGCGACATAAAGGAATTGCAGCTTTTGTCTGGCTTGCAGAACTTGTACGGTCAGAACACCTTTACTGTACTTACTTTAGTATTTTGTTGTATATTGCTTGTGTGATGTTTGCAATAGAAGTTGATTTATGTTCTCTTTGAATTCTGTGGTTACTGGGTTTGATTATTCTTTTCTTTTACAATATTTTATTTTTTGAAGCTGAATATGGATTCCTTAAATGAGTATGCAATTAATGATTTGCTAATGCACAAATATCTTGTACAGTGTAATAAATGCTATGCATGTTTAAAAGTAACAGCTAAGAACAATGATAATCTGTGTTCCTCGTGTCAAAAGTTGGATGATTTGCTTACCATTGTTAGAAGTAAGTCTAGACTTAATGATAATGATTGCACTTGTGCAATTGGCACAGCTTGGAAAACTGTTGTTTCATATATTAATGACTGGACTAGTGATATAGATAATGTCAGGCAAAGAGCAAATAGAACACATTTAGGAAATGATGCATCTATTGTCTGCAAAGAGCATTCAACTCATATGAAACAAGACAATGTCTCTGACAACTTTGGAATTTTGAATGTAAGTAGTCAGCAATCTGAGGATCCAGCCTGTTTACAAGGAAAATAGAAAGAAAGAAAGAAAGAAAGAAAGAAAGAAAGAAAGAAAGAAAGAAAGAAAGAAGTTCTCATCCAAGGAAGAAAAAGAAACTGATTAGCGTTTGTAAATTAAAGAGAATACATACTAAAAAGGGCACTGCAGGTTCAGTCTACAGAAAAGGTATAATTTTTCCAAAAGATAAGGCAGAAAAAAGAGACGAGGTGTAGGTGAAAAGGAATAAATCACATTTGAACATGGAAGGATTGAAGAACATTAGTGTAAGAAAAAAGAAGACAAAGACAGATGTTGACTACATGGCTCAAGCTGTGGATTTACAATGCCAGCTGGATGAGAATTTAGTACACAATGAAAACAGTGGGGTTAATAAGACTAATGGTGATGAAGATCTATCCTTTGTAACAATTGATAGAGCAGATATTACTATATGGAAGGAAGTACAGATGTTTTTAGTCATGTCAGTACAAATGATCTCATCCACAAGGATTCTCTGACTGTTAGTAGGGAACTGACAGTCCTCTTAGATAGTATAGCTTGCAGTTGTGTTAGGACATATTTTTAACAAATCATGTTTAGAAAGGATAGTCATGTCACTATGAATGAAAAGACTTTTTGGGTAAATACATATATGAAAAAAAAAATGTCCTGTTTTAAAAAATGGAAATGTGTAAAGCATCCAAGCCTAGTTTTGGGCACACATGTGTTCAAATAGGATGTTGTGCACTTGTCAAAATCAGGGAAGATAATTTTTGGAGCAGATATTTTGCAATATTTGACTAACACACTAGGCAGGATTTTCCAAGGTCAAAAATTTAACAGTTCACAGATAGCAACATTTGATGCATCTCTAATGGTTGTTAATGCCAGGAGCATTAATAATAAAGTTTGTTATTGGAAATTTTGCTACGTTCCCACAAGATTGGTGTTGCTATTTTTGTGAAACATGGTCAAAGAACAAGGACTGGAAACCACTTCTGTCTGGTTATAAATGTTTTTACTGTAACAGAGATTCTAACAAAAAAATCAGGTGGAGGTATTATGATAGGGATTAAAGATAGTTATGACACCTGTGATTATTACATGTTCAGTAATAACACCAATACTATGGACTATGTAGCTGTGACAATAAAGACAGCCCTGAAACATATAACAATTGTTGGAGTGTATAGATCACCAAAGTCAAATGCAGATGACCTAGAGGGATTTATGCATTTCTTGCATGAAACACAGGGGGGAAGAATAATATTAGCAGGGGATTTACATTTACCAGAAACAGAGTGGAATAATATTGATTTAGCAACATTAGTAAGGAAATTATTCACAATGTATATTCAGGGAAAGTTACTCTAAATTATAAAAAAAAAAACTACCAGGGATGGAACATACCAGACATTGTTTGTGTTCCTAAAGAAATTGCTGTTACTTCAAGTCACATTTTACCACCGTTGATGTGCAGTGATGATGGGGTTATAAAGCTTAATTTGTTGGTAGATAATTCTGCCAAACTGAAATCTAAACCAAATCACAGAAGGCTAATTACAGATTGTATGGAAGCAAAACAGTCACTATATAAAACTAACTGGAGTGAGGTGTTCAGTGGAGAACCTGCAGATGAAATTTGGAAAGTTTTTAAGAGAAATTGTTTGAGTGCAAAAAATCAAAAAAATGTTTAACATCTGGATCATGGCATACAATGTCAGGAGGATATATTTTCATAAGAACAAGATATCTGATTAAGGTGAGAGACAAAAAATATAAGAAATGAAAGAGAGGTCAAACTACAACTTTTAAAACAGAAATAAACAAGCTTAACAAACAGATTAAGCATAGTGTGAGACAAGATCAAGAAAAATTTGAAGAAAATGTATATAAAGATATTGAGCATAATAGGAAACCTTTTTATAGATACATAAGAAGTGGAAGGAGTAGAGACGCACAAACTGATAAACTGTGTGCAGTTTCTAAAATGTATTCTCAGACACAACAGATTATAGATATTTTTACAAAATCTTATGCAAAGCAGTTTGGCTCCACAAAAGGGGTGATAAGTTGTCCTAGTGACATCCAGGTAACCCCCAGATACTGGAATCAAATTAGATTATATTGAAAAAGAACTGTGCAAACTGGATCCAAACAAAGCACAGGGAGGAGACAGAATTAGTAACAATGACCTGAGAACACTTCAGCAAGAACTTTGATACCATTATATCTATGGGGAGATTCCTCAAGATTGGAGACATGCGCTTATTAAACATGTCTTTAAGGGAAAGGGAAGTAGGCAAACCCAGAGTCATATAAACCCTTAAGTCTATTTTCATGTTGTGGAAAAATAATGGAGAAGGTAATATTGGATATGTTATTTTCAGAATTGGATAGGTTGGGACTTGAAAGCATATATCAGCATGCATATGTTGAAAATAGATCTATTACCACCTGTAACATAACGTTTGATAGCAATATAATAACAGCTATGAATGAAAATTTGTGCTATGATATAATTTATATAGATTTAATTTCAGCATTTGACAGGGTCATACACTCATACACAAAATACTAATCAATAAATTAGAAAAACTAGGTACTGATGTACTCTTGATAAGATGGATATCTGCATGGCTTAAAAATAGCACATGGCAAGTATTATACAGCAACTGGACAGGTGAAATCCTTGGTTATATTCTGGGTGGTCCACAGGGCTTTGTCGTAGGCCCTTACTTGTTTACATTGTATCTTTCAGACCTAACATTTTCATCTGAGGTGTTCTACAGTCTATACGCAGACGACCTGAAACTAGGTAAACTGATTACATGTGTTAAAGATAAGGCATGTCTGCAAAATAACTTGGCTAAAGTGACCATTTGGGTACAGGAAAATAATATACATCAAAAACTAAGCTTATGAGATTTGGGAGACATAAATTCAAAGGTGAATATTTAATACAGCACACAGTGATTGAAACTGTAGACTCATTGAAGGACATTAGTATATGGGTAGATCCAGCTATGAGTTTTTCTAATATCAACCAATTGGTTAATGATAATTATAGAACTATTGGTTGTATAAAAAGATTTATAAAGTCTAGGAAATTGTAAATTATGAAGTCAATGTTTGTTAGTTACATTAGACCCAAACTTGAGTATGGAATAACAATAAGGAAACCCTATAAGAAGACATGCATGAATAAACTGGAAAGAGTACAGTGAAAACATATCAAGGGCATCCATGAATGTGAAAACTTAAATTATTTTGAAAGACTAAAATATATGAACTTGTACAGAGTCCCTTACAGATATCTAAGAGGAGAGCTTATTCAGGTATATAGGGCATTTAGAGACAACTACCTCTGGTAATGTTTGGGGTTATCAAAAAGTACCAAAGAATCATCAGACAACCTATGTAGAAAAAGTATTTATGAAGATCCTGTGGAACATACCAAAGATACTAAGTGGATAGAAAATGTAAAAGAAAGAATAAGAAGTTTAAAGCTACAGGATATGAAATGGGATGAAGTAACAGCCAAAGAGAGATTGAAACAAAGTTAAGAAATGCTTCTAATTGGAAAATCCCAGGCTCAGATGCAATACCTAACTTCTGGTTCAAAGTATTAACATATTTGCATGAAGATTTAGCCATGACTAAGAACTATTTATATGCATGCCCCAAACAGACACCAACCTGGCTAACAACAGGAAAAACAATGCTCCTACTTAAGAGTGAACCTGCAAGCTACCCTAAAAATTATAGACCAATAACTAAAATATCTGAACTTGTACAGTGTCTCTTACAGATATCTAAGAGGAGATCTTATTCAGGTATATAGGGCATTTAGAGACAACTACCTCTGGTGGTAGTTGTTTACCATAAAATAAATATTACCTGTGGCAGGCACCATTTTTAAAACTGCAACCACCCTTTGAGCACCTCATGCTCAGCTCTGCCATTGAACTTATTAACACTGCCTGAACTGGGGCACAGCTAACTGATTTTTTTTGGAAATACAGGGTACCTACCTGAGTATCCACATTCATTATCATATGTTCATTTATCAGTTTACTCTGTTACCTGATTGTTTCCAGCCCCCTCATAAGAGCAACTAACAGGGTCTCTACCTGCTTCGCTCCCCACCCTGCCCCCTATTCCCTTCTGCCCCCAGTGGTCCTTCCTTTATTACACTCACAAACCCCTCCCATAATTCCAATAGCCAACCATGGCACTAAACCCAACACTACCGCCTCCATCTTCCCACTACTGTCACTCCTCCTCAGCTAACATGTACAAGCATACTTTACCTATGCTCACTGCATGCACTCTCCTTGTATATCTTACATCCTACCAAAACTCCATCATTCTCCCACTCAACCACTACCACTGTACTACTACTCACACCACCACTCATGTCTCACCCTCTTTCAGCTCCCCTCCCATCAATTCAAGAACTATGCACCCTCCGCATATTCTAGCAACTATATTATGCAAACATAAATCATCCCTACAACTTAATATAGTAACCCTCCCACCATATCTATTACCCACAGAGCACAATCATAAAGTTTCCCTAATAAAGAAACACATTCAGAAACTGAGAAAACTAATAACCTCATGCATATCAAAACTAGCCCTAAGTGGAGACATCCACCCCAACCCTGGCCCTACCATCTCCAACCCCAATCCTCATAATCAGACTAGAAACCTCAATGTCTCCCATATCACAGCCAATAGAAAGCCAAGTGACTTCCTTCTACTAAGCCTAAATATAGGTTCATTCATACTAGGCTATCTGCCCAAGGGCATTTATAAGCCTAGCCCAGAGTTTTGTGGCTTTCGCCACCCCTTTAGTTTGAAGGAAACTATGCCCATAGGTTCATAGGTTCATACTAGGCTATCTATATTATTATATATATATATTAGAAGTATATCCAACAAAGTCCATGAACTCCATGCCACCATAGACTTGTACTCCCCAGATATAGTCATCCTGACAGAAACCTGGCTAAAACCTCACAATACCAGTGAGCAAATCTTCCCTACCGGTTACGGCATACTAAGAGTAGACCGGTTAAACAAGAAAGGAGGCGGTGTAGCTATAATATTTAAACAGCATCTAAACATCCAGATCTTAAAATCATCAGCTCCACAAATAGGCAATGAAGAAATAATATATACCAACCTCAAAATAAACCAAAACAAAACCATCAACATAATTGGATGCTACTTCCCACCTGGCCAAAACATCCCTGCACTAGAAAACCTCCTCAGCTGGTCTACCCACCATCTCCCCCAAGAAACTATAATTTTAGGTGATTTTAATATTGATTGGCAATCCTGTTCTGGCAACCATCCAACCCATCATGTAAACCTTCATGGCTTCACCCAACTAGTCCAATCACCAACCAGGATGAATAAAAACTCCAGCAAGCACACTGCCCTTAATTGGATACTACTCAGTAAGAGCCCCCAGTCATTTATAACAGGATGCTTATCAGATAGCCTCAGTGATCACGCCCCAACATTCCTACTCAAAAAATACCTATACCAAGCTAAACCTGTCATCTACCATCAAATAAGTAAAAATTTAAACTTTAACCCACTCACATTCATCTTATCCCTCAAAGAATGTAACTGGCATCCTCTAAAGTACCTGAGTCTTGATGACGCAGTTGAATTTTTTAATACTACTTTCCTGAGCATCCTTAATTACCATGCCCCCATAAGACTTTCCAGAACCAAAGCACAACCCTCCCCATGGCTACAGAAAACTACTAAGTCAGAAATGAAAAACAGGGATAAAGCCTGGGAGCTCTGGTGCAAAACCAAAACCCCCTCAACTAGACAGAAATTCCTACAACTACGCAATAGACTCTAAAAGCTAATAAAACAGGACAAATTCCAATACTTCCAGTCTGCCCTTGACTCCTCCCAACACAGCCCCAGACAATTCTAGTCCTCCATAAACTCCATCTTCCACCTAGGTAAAGTCAGTACCCCTCTTCCTAACATCCCTCACTCCTCTGAAAATATTGCTATCTCATTCAACACACACTTCACACAAACCATACTATCACTAGCTAAACAACACAACCCCCCTCCCCTCCAACCCACACCTTCAACTAGTAATCTCCCCACTGCCTTCTCTTTTTCTACTGTACCTACCTTCAACATAAAAAAAACTCTTAACTAAACTTAAGCCCACAAAATTAGCAGCAGACAACCCCTCACATGAATACCTACAAATCCCAGCTGATGCTCTGGCCTACCCAGTATCTATCTTGATTAACTTATCTCTGTCAGAAAGTTATGTTCCCACACTATGGAAAGTATCACATATAATTCCCCTCCACAGAACTAACCAATTACCACCCCATAGCTATTCTCTCTCGACTCTCCAAAATACTAGAGAGATGCATTCATTCTCAGGTCTCAGACTACCTCTTACTAGCAACCTCCCTTCCAAAACTCAGCATGGTTTCTAACCAAACCATAGCACCACCACTGCCTTACTCTCCTTTACTAACACTATCCTTCAGCATAAAAACAATGGCTGTCTCTCCTCTGCTACTTTCCTAGACTTATCTAAAGCATTTGACATGGTCCCACACAAACAACTCATCTCTGTCCTCAATAACCTATCCTTCTCTCAATCAGTCACCAACTGGTTTCACAGTTGCATGCCTGACTGCCAACAATCCGTTGTATGGCAGAATGACATATCTCCCCAACTACCTGTCTCTATAGGGGTTCCCCAAGGATCCATCCTTGGACCCCTACTCTTCTCTATTTTCATCAATAATCTAGCTTCTGCCACCAAACATAGCACACTCATACAATACGCAGATGACTCAACCATCATCTGCTCAGCCCAGTCCCTACCCAAACTGCAAAAAGTCACACAGAAAGCCTTTTCCTCTGTTGAAACTTGGTTATCCAATGCCCAATTAATACTCAACCCAAAGAAAAATTAAACTACTCATCTTCCAACCCACCAAACATACTCAAAACAATGCTCACTTTAACATCACAGCAAAAGACAACACCACTATGCACCCAACAGAATACACCAAATTGCTAGGAGTGGAAATAGATAATAAACTAAAATTTGATATTCACATATCCATGACCATGAAAAAAGTCCACAAAAAACTAGGAGCGTTATACAGAAATAAGCAACTTCTCACCAAAGCAGCAAAGATTTCAGTAGCAAATTCCCACCTTATCTCCACCCTACTTTATACCAACCTAAGGCAATGCAATCTAAACAAGCTAGAGATCTGCTACAACAAAATCGCCAAATTTGCCACAGGGGCATCCTACCGTAGTCACCACTGTCTCTCACTTGCTGAACTGGGCTGGCTTGAACTCCCTCATCTCCTTCAATAGTATCAACTCACACTCATAGGTTCATAAGTTCATAGGTTGGTACTAAGCTATGGCCCTAGGGCCTATACAAGCCTAGCCATAACAATTCCCTGAATATTTCTTCCCACAATAATTACTTCTCTGGACCCCTCTAGCAGGGTGACTGACATGATCCCCGGGGTGAATTTCCTATCTCCCATCCAATCATCAAGGTTCCTTTTAAAGAGGGCCAAGGAGGTGGTCTGCTTGACATGTATGGGCAATCTATTCCAGAGTATGGGGAGTCTCTGAGTCAGGAACCTATCCCTCCAGCATGTTTTGTTCATTGTGATGACAAGGTTTAGATCCCTGGAGCATGTGGCTCTGTGGGATTGGGATTTCTTTAAGTGGAGCATGTTCAATAGCTCAGGGTTTGACATGGCCTTGTATGTTAAGCAGAGATCGCCTCTGAGTAGACGATATGCCACAGAGTATAGCTGGAGTTTTTTTAAACGGTCAGCATACGGCATCTGCTTTAGGCCTGTGATTCTTTTAGTGAGGTATTTCTGTGGCCTTTCCAGCTGTTGCAAATGTCTTCTGAGGTACATACCAAACATGGCATTATACTCTATAATGGATCTAATGAGGGATGAGTACAGTGGGACAATGACCTCCTTTTTTCTGGATGAAAAGCCCTTAGTGATGAGGTGTGCCACATAGAAGGATTTCCTGACTGTTGTGGTGATGTGGTTATCGAAAGTGAGACCACTGTCCACCTTTGTCCCTAAGTCTCTCATCCCACTTTCCATGTTTAGTGTACTGCCACCTATGTGGTAATTCATGGGTACATCTTTTTTTCCAAAGGGGATAACTATGCTTTTCATGGCATTAAGCTTGAGCCCATGGCTCTGGCACCAGGCATCTGTTTCTGTAAGGCCCTTTTGTAGAATATCCACATCATTTGGAGATTCAATAATGGCTCCCAGTTTGCAGTCATCTGCGAACTTTGTTAGCCAGAGTCCCTTAGTGTTGGCCTGTACTTCAGAGAAGTAGATGCCTAACAAGACACAGACCCACAAACTCCCCAAAAACACAAACTAGTAAACCATCCACTAAATGTCCCATCCCTCCAGAATCTACTCCAACCCTATCGCACCACCAGACCACTAAGATCCAACAACAAAAATCACTTGCAAATCACAAAAGCCAATAACTCTGCTGGTGAAGCACTATTCTCTTGCGCCATAGCCAAATTATGGAACTCCCTCCCACCCACAATTACCTCCGTACCATTATGCACCCACTTCAAAACTTTACTAAAAGCGCACCTAAAAACATGCTGGCTATGCCCTTGCAACTCCCACTCTAATATCACCCACCCCATCCAACCACTACCTTTCTTTTCACCCCACTAACTACCTTGATTATAGCAAGCTCAGATGCTCATAAGCCTACTACTTATTATACAGCAGGAACTTCTTATTGTAATAATTGTTAATGTTTGTTATGTACTTCGCAGATAAAGATTCTAATTGTCTACTGATGTACTATGTTCTTCATCTGTAACTATGTTTGTAATTAATTGCTATGTTAATCAAATTGTTAATCGCTATGTAAATACAATGTAACTACTGTCTGTATATTTCAACTGTGGAGCTTTTCTCCCCATCCTCCATTGAAAATGGACCTATGTCCAGTTGGACACTCCTGGTCAACAAATGTAAATAAATAAATAAATAACTTGCTTTCTACAACGTATAAACTATACACTGTAACTGATGCCAACAGAGTTTATAGTCATTTAGAAGAAAACTCACTTATGGCAATAGAACAAAAGGCCAGTAAAAGAAAGTCATATGGATCAAAGGATCATTTGTTGTTAAATAAGGTCATAGTGGAGAATTGTAAAAAGGGGAAGAATCTAAGTATAGCATGGATTGACAACAAAAAAAATTTGATAGTATCACACATTCGTGGATAAAAGAGTGCTTAAAAATGTATAAGATATGCCCTACACTGATGGACTACATTACAGTGACCATGAAACAGTGGCAGACCACTTTGCAATTAAGCCATGATAAAGGACAAATTATTATCCCAGGGATAAAAATTCAAATGGGGATATTCCAGGGTGACTCTGTCACCGCTGCTATTCTGTCTTGCCCTTAACCCATTAAGCTGTCTTCTTAACAGCTTTGGCCATGGCTATAATTTGACTCATAGAAAACAACAAAGTGTAAAGATTTCTCATCTTCTTTTTGTCAATGATTTAAAACTGTCTAGCTGATCAGATGAGGAACTGAAAGCACATCTGCAGGTTGTCAAAACTTTTTCAGATGATATAAGAATGTCATTTGATCTTGATAAATGTGCAAAAGCAACCTTTAAAGCAGGAAAACTGTAGCACCAAGAAAACATCAGTTTGGGACAATAATGTGATATAAAAGAACTTGAGCAAGAGGGAGTGTATAAATATTTGGGAATTGATGAAGGATCAACAATAAAACATGTGGAAATGTGAATAAAACTTAGTAAGGAATACTTTAGAAGACTTAAATTAATCCTGAAAACAGAGTTGACATCTAGGAACAAACTTCAAGCTATAGCCAATTTGCAATTCCTGTCCTAACTTACAGTTTTGGAATGATTGGGGCAACATGTTGGATAGACTAGACAGGAAAACAAGAAGGATGCTTCATACTCACCAAATGATTTATAAAAATCAGTGCATACCAAGATTATATATTCCCTGTTCCGAAGGAGAGATGGGCCTCCTTGAAATCGATTACATGTATAGATCTGCAATCATGGGACTGCACACGTATCTGCTGACCTCACAAGACCCAAACTTAGTGAAAGTTTTTAAACATGAGGAGAATAAATCTAAGATGATTTTTCTGCTTATTCTAGCAGAATCATATCAGTGTCAAGAGAGAATGGAAATCAAACCAGAAGTAGATAAAAATCAGGCAGCAACTGAATGCGCCTAAAAAATCAAAAGAAAGAATATAAGGTGAAGGACCAGATGAGAAGGCAATAAATGTAGAAAATTTATAAATATAGTTGCAAGTATAAAACACTTCTGGAAGAATCTCATGTTAATCAGGATCTAATGCAGGAATGGTTAAGGAGAGGTGAATTCAAACAAAAAGATGAAAGACTGGTGGCCCAAGATAGTGGGCTATGTACACGGTGGTTTACAAAGTCCATTGAACATGTGGGAGAAACAGACAAATGTAGGTATTGTAAAACAGAATTGGAGACAGTTGCAAACCTTGTTGCTGGTTGTGACATGCTAATGGCAGAGGGACCGCATACTGAAAGGCATAATAATGTGGCAAGACTGTTGCACTAGGGATTGTTCAAACATTATGGTACTGAAGTGGCTGAAAAACACTGGAAAAGTGAGCCACAAAGCATCATAGAAAATGATGCCATCTACATCACATGGGATCACCCATTACCAACAGTTTAAATGATAGATGCTAGAAAACTGGATATAGTGGTCCATGAAAAGAAGACAAAAGTAGCATTGATCATTGAAATTACCACACCCAGTGACTACAGTGTGTTACATACAGAGAGACACAAACTCATAAAATATCAGGATTTGTAGGCAGAAATGAGAGCAATGTGGAAGAAAGATGCCCAGATAGTTCCAACAGTAGTAGGAGCAAGAGGACTTATAAAAAAGAATCTACAATCATATTTAGATATGTTACCAATATATTTAACCCTATAGGAATTGCAGAAGGAGTCATTACTGGACACATTGAGGGTGCTGTGAAGAGCCTTTCTGACTGACATCAAACATTGAAACAATATTAATTTTGTGAACTTTAATCATACTCTGACTTAGGAATGGGGTCCATTCCAATCAGGGTATTAGAAGCCCAAAAGACTTGGAGAAATTAAAAAAAAACATTCTATAGGAATGAGAAGTGTACTAATTGATTCTCTGACAGAGTAGCTTATGCATGGAACAGACTACCAAACTGCAATAAAGCAAGTACTAGTTTAGATATCTTTAAGAACAGCCTGGACATTTATTATGGAAACAAGTGTTCTGACATATTGGCAAGCTAGAAGGCCATTACTGCCCTTGCTTGAAATACTTGTATGTATATATGCATGCATTAGCGTAATTGTTGCGAATATCACATTCATCCACACATCTAACTGCAAATTACACAGGGCAATTTTCAGAACTTGATTCTTTCACACCTGTAATGCCACTTGCCCATCTTGATTGTATGTAACCTACTTTTTTCCTTCACAGTATATGTGTGTATCTGTGGCAGATACTGATGATAATCTCAAGTGTGTGTTGTGAATGCCCTGATGTCATAAGTTTCAAATCCAGAGATGATGCTGCTTTTGTGAACATACTGATCTTTCAAGAGCATATGTTCATGTTGAAAAATAAAGTTCAGAAAACATCAGAATAGTACATTTTAACTATTTTATTTCACAATGTTTCCTCTATTTAAGTATGTTTTTGTCTTAATTGTTTGCACACTGTTTGGAGTTGTAAACTCTTGACTGGCAGGGGTCCTTAGCAATGAGCAGCAGTTTACTTCATAAGGAAAAAAGCGAAACATTTAATATCAGATGCCTTTTGTAATCAGCACTCAGGATAGTACTTAGTGACTAAATTCCACTGAATAACTATCTCTGTAGCACAAGCTGTGAGCAAAGTGAGCTTAGACAAAGTGGCCTCATAATGGGGTCTATATTACATCAACGAACGATTAAATGTTTGAATCTCTAAAGTTCGACCTTTAGAGATTGAACACTTAAATGTCCAAAGATGTAAAAAAAAAAAAAAAAAGTAAAAGTAAATGGTTTTAGCAGGAGGCACCCCCCCACACCCCCCGCTACTTAAATATACCAACTCCAAGATGGCACATCAGTGCAGTACAGTGCGGAAACAGGAAATTTCCCCTTCCCTACACTGTAGCGTGATCTTGGAGTTGGTATATTTAAGTAGGGGGGTGTGGGGGTGTACACCCTTTGGTTTTTGGTTTTGTCATTTCGTTTTTTTTTGTTTTTTTTTTTTTATTATTCTTAAACATTTTCGAATGATTAAATGTTTGATCTATAAAGGTCGACCTTTACAGATTCGAACATTTAATCGTTCGTTGATCTAATACAGACCCTCATAATGAACAGTTCAACTCCAGTTTACAGATGTTTTATATGACTGGATTTAGAATAAATATTAACACCCAATATTGTATATGAAATTATATACACGATAAAAATCGTACCTGTAGGCCATGTGAATTGACATTACTAAGGTGTTGTTGTAAATTCACCTCTTCTCATTAGTAATAGCAATTTGTGTTAAGGATTTTGTGACAGATGACATTTTGTAGAGTATGCTAACACAAAAGCAGTAACATGAGTAATGTGGACATATGTGCCATACAGGGTCTATATTACATCGTCGAACTTCAAAAAGTTCGAACGATATAATGTCGAACTTAAACGTCTGAAACCTAAAAGTAGCGAAGCCATGGCACATCGATTTTTTTCCCAGGGAAAGAAATTGGTGGGCCGGTTTTGGGGCTTTGTGTTTCCTCCACTGTGGTACGATCTCGGAGTTAGTATATTTAAGTGCGGGTTGTGGTGGTTCCCCCACTTTAGTTTAAGTTTTAGGTTGGAGGGGTTTTTTTTCTTGTTAGGGAACAGCAATTTTTTTTTTCATGGGGAAAAAAATTGCTGTTCCTTCTGTTCGCTATTTTAATGTTTTGGACATTTAAGTTCAATATTACATCGTTTGAACTTTTTGAAGTTTGACAATGTAATATAGACCCTGCCATATATTCTGGCAAACTTATCCATATCTCACAATTATTCATCATGACAGTTATACAATATATTGTAAACTTTGATGTGATGAGTAATTGCATGTACTATAGCAAGAATGTTCTCCTGTCATTCTCTGTGTGTCCCATTTCAGAGCAGAATTTTAACAGTGTAGCAAGAAAGGATTTGCAAAAACATCCCATCTCCAACAGGGAGACTTGGTAAACCATCCTTATCTTGCTTATGACTTAATCTTGTTAATACTTTCCTACACCTTCTTGCTCCCTGTAGCAAATAATTTATTGTACTGAGCATGAAAGAGTAATAATTAGGAAACACCTTAGACTAACACACGATAAAGATGGTCATAAATTAACCATAAACAAAACCCCTGGTATTTTTCTTTCTTTCTCACTCATCACCCCTTCTGCTTCAGTAAGTTGTCACTGTGCCTTCAATTGAGTGATTTAAAAGATGTGAAGCAGGCATTCCTTTGTGGCATGCTGAGGTACTGCTCAGATGTATAGACTGATTTTTGCATATTTTCAAGTGTTCTAATCTAGACATATGTCAAACTGTTACTGACTGTCTTTATTAGACTATTTTACATGTATCACATTGCCAACATATTGTTTTGTGCCACCATTATCCTGTTTCTGTCATGACCGACTTACTCCCTGCCGCCATTTCCACTTGTGTATGTCTTTTCCAGCTTCTGTGTTATTAGTCTGAAGTTGCAGTTTCCAATATTGTTAGGATGTATGATGCATAGCCAAAAATTCCTGACTTCATGACAAATGTGTAAATCAGGACATTACACCTGTACAAAACATGTCTCTGTTTGGCACTGGATCATTTATTATGCTTCTAACTGTAATGTACACCTTATGTAACATAGAAACTATCAGGGTCTACTTCTTTTGACCTAACTTTCATTTGCCTGACACCCATTTGCCTGACCCCATTTGACTGAAATTTCATTTGCCTGACACTTCATTTGACTGACACTTCATTTGACTGACAAGTATTATTAGCAAGAAAATGGAATATGCCCCCTTCCCCACTGTAGTGCGACCCTGGAGTTAGAATATATAGTTAGGGGGAGTGTGGGGGGCAAAGCCCCCCACTTCATTTCATATGATATTGTTAACTTTTGATGTAATATTGCTTAGTAAAAGGAAAGTAAATGGGGGGCTTCACCCCCCACACCCCCCTTTGTGGGGGGCTGTGCCCCCCACACCCCCCCTAACTATATATTCTAACTCCAGGGTCGCACTACAGTGGGGAAGGGGGCATATTCCATTTTCTTGCTAATAATACTTGTCAGTCAAATGAAGTGTCAGGCAAATGAAGTGTCAGGCAAGTGAAATTTCAGTCATTTGGTCTCAGGCAAATCATCCAATATCAGGGTGTTCGGTAGGACCTTCATGTTTTCCAGTGTCTCCAGAAAGGCGAAGTGGTGGTCCTGGGTCATGGAGTGTGATCTGTAGCAGGCCACAATTTGCATTGCAGATTTGCCCGATGTTAGTTGCACATGGATGATCTCAGAGGTATCATGTTGCGCCACTAACCTGGAGGTGTGAGTATCCTTAATGAATATGGATACACCCCCTCCTTTTGTATTTCGGTCTGTGTTCTGCGGCCGAAATGTGTGGTATGAGTTGTAGCCCAGTAGTGCTGGAGTGCTCTCTGGAGCCTTGAACCAGGTTTCAGTTACTGCACAGATGTCAACATTCTCCATACTTAGGAGTGCTTTGAGCGCATTGAGATTTAAACTCCTGGCGTTGAGTAGTATAACCCTCATTTTTTACTTGTGCTGTTTACGGTGGTGGGTTTGAATTTTGAGCCTTGCCTAAAAAAGCCACTATGGGGAAAGCAAGAGCATTAGCCAGTATTCGAAAGCCAAGGGGTGACAGGTGCAAGCCATCTCTTGCAAAGCAACATGGCTTGTCGAGCATGTCATCCCAGGCTGACAGACACTGGATCCCCTTTGAATGACACCAGAAGCTTAGCCAATTGTTGAAATGGATCATTTTTTTCTTTATACTGAGGTATCATTCTTGGTGAGGGCAGGATGCTTCTCAGGGTCAGGGTCATACCCACCTGGGCTACATGATCAGAGAGCTCTTCCATGTTTCTTTTCATGTAGTCCAGGGAGGTACATTTCAGGTCATTCACACCAACATGAACAATGACAGAGTCATATTTGTACTTGTTCTGGAGTGACCTGAGTGCTTGTGTTATGTGGTGGATTCTGGCTCCTGATAGGCAGCTAACAGTAACCTTCTCCTTGTCCAGCCTAGTGAGTGGGGCATCAGTGTGCCTGACTATTGAGTCAACTATTACTAGTGTGTTAGGTATATTATTTCGCCTTAAGTGCTGTGATTGTACGGCACATTGATTTTGTGTTTTATGTGTTGTCTGGTTTGTGACAGGAGGTGTACGTTTTGTGGGTGTCTGCTTTAGAGCTCTCTGATGCTTTTTCAGGTTTTTATTTAGAGCCTCCGAGTATGATTTTGTGTATTTATGTGTATTTTTTTGCCAGTGCTGGCTTAGTAGGTCTATGTGAGGCTGGAGGTGTGGTGCAAGTGCTAACCTTCTCCTCATTACTGTCTGTTCCAGTCTTGGGTGGAGAGACCTTAGCCTCCAGTTTGGCTGTATAATTGCATCTCTCACATATGTTAGTGTTTTGTGGTAGGAGGAGAGGGCTGTCTGTGTACATGAGGCAGTTGTAACATTGCCTCAGGATACCCAGATTCACCAGCTGGACTGGAGAGTACACCTGAAGTTGCCCTTTGGTCATGCCTGAATAGTAGGGTGAGCTTCTTAGTCGCTTGGTTGGTGAGGGGTGGAAAAAGAGCCTTGCCCTGCTGGGCAGTCAAGTGTCGGGGTATATTAGTGCTTGCTATTAGGTCTGGGCAAGTGCTGGACTGTAGGATGTTTTTGGAGTGCTTAGGTTGAGAGTTAGACTAGTTTCAAGTGAAAAACTGAAGAGGAGACTTAGTGGAGCCGGGAATAATTTCCCTATCTGGTGTCTGGGTTACCAGGAATATCTATGCATGCTGTTATACCTAACCCTGAAATATGTTGACTATTAATAACCCACATATGATGATGAAATCTAAACACTATAGCACGTTTGGGAAGGCCGGTCCAGTGGAACCACCTGTCCCACCTCAGCTGGTCATGGCACCGAGCACCAGCATGTCTGGGGCCCAACCCCGGACCTCCCTGTCCATTGGTCCTACACCACCTTTGGGTGGAATCACCTCAGGGGATGGGGCTCACCTCCCTGGGAGTGGGCATGGACAGGCACCTGTCGCCAGGTTGGGGTCTTGGTGCTTAGAGAGATCGACCAGCAGTTTGGTGATCTTCTAAGCCAGCTCGAGGGCCGCATGTCACAATTAGAGAGTCAGCCTGGCTCTGCGACTCAGTCCCCAGCAGAGCCACCTTCGGGGCTGTGAAGGTGCAGTGGTGACTGCCCGTGGGTGGGGACCTCAGTCCCACTGTTACCACTAGGGGGCTTGTGGGCTTCCGATATCCTAACACCCCTCCCCATCAAGCTGTTTACTCCCACATGTGTCATATCCCACCCCTGTATGTGTCTTGTTTGTCTTGTCTGTTAAACTTCCCAATCTACCTCCCCAAATATACCTACTACCCCTCCCCAACATCCCACTCTCACCTGAAAAAAAAAAGGGGTAATCTGTTCCCACAAAAAAATCTCGCCCCATACATAGCTGTCCATTTCACACACATGTCCACTGGACACATGTAATCCAGTCTAATTGGCATCACAACATATTATTATTGTAGTCCTCACCCCTATCCCATGGGTTTGAGTGTCCAAATCTACCTCCAAATTCAGTGTATATGCACAGCTATTGCTGTAGAAGAAATGGGCAGCTATGGACCTTCCCTACACCATTCCTGCACATCCCTGGCTATTTCCCTAATGTCTTTCCCTCTTTGTGCCCCTTTTTTCACCACTTTCATCTGAACCCCTTTTTCTTTTCTTTTAAAGAAATTAGCACAGGGGTAAGCGGGAGTAAGCACTTTTAAGCAGCCATAAGCAGGTTTAAGCCTGTTTACATGGGGGTAAGCAATGCCTACATAGGTTAAGCAATTCAGAAGCTAACAGAGTATAAGAAACTGTAATTGGAAGTTAGCAGTGTTTACCTCTCCGCAAACCTGCGCAAACCCGCTTACAACTGCTTTAAAGTGCCTTAATCACTCTATATCCAATGGCCGGTGTTCTGCCCAGCAAAAAATAAACAGCCTCTGTAAGGTTTGAACCCAGGACCCTGCACACCATATACAAAGTGATTTACCACTAAGCCATGCCAGATATACACAAAACATATCATCCAGCCCAGTCATGCAACAGTACAGATAATGTATTCCAACATTTAGATGTATTTATGTGTGTAAATATATTAATATCTAAACAGATAACATATCTATATATGTATATATATATATATATATATATATATATATATATATATATATATATATACATATATATATATATATATATATATATATATATAAATATATAAATATATATAAATATATATGAACATATATATATGCAAATGCCTATATCGACACATATATATGTCTACATATACACAGCAAGTTACATATATGTAAGCAGATATATATCTATGTAGGTATATACAGACATAGTTATATATATGTAGGCAGATATATATATATATATATATATATATATATATATATATATATATATATATATATATATATATATATAGGTATATATAGCCATACATCTGTAGATAACAATGGTAGATTAACTAAAACATATATGTCCACATGCATCATTAATGGGGTTGAGAGGCCCCAAACAATATACATCTTGTACGAATAGGTATACCTCCCACAGCCAAATTTGTCCACCCTGCAATATACTACCAAGTGTTGCAGGTCCCATAACCAGGACCTAACATGACATGGGCACAAGATGTTAACAGTACTGCATCCCACCTGCATGATGTCAGGCTAGTATTGGTAACATATCATGCAGTACAGTCTGGCTCCCATAGCAAATGTAAAATGTGGAAGCTATCAACATCCCCAGGATACATATGCACAGACACATATATGCAGATACATATATATATATATATATATATATATATATATATATATATATATATATATACATATATATATATATATATATATATATATATATATATATATATATATATATATATATATATATATATATATACATATATATATATGGTTACCTGACACAAACACCAAACACAACACGAACAACACCATCACCCACATATTCATAGGTCCAGTCCATAAAAAACCAACCACACATAACCGACAAATAAAACGATAACCGGCAAACCACACGAAACCCCATAATATATATATATATATATATATATATATATATATATGGGTCTAGGACTATTCACTGAAAGCACATTTCACTGAAACACATTTAACTGTGCACAATTCACTGAAAGCTCAATTCGCTGAAAACACAATTCACTGAAACCCATTTCACTGAAAGTTATATATGGCCTTTTCCCCACTGTAGTGTGACCCTAGAGTTAGAATATATAGTAAGGGTGTGTGGAGGGTGTAGCCCTCCACCTATTTTAAATATTTTGAACTATACACATGGATACTTGCAATTTCAATAAATTACTGTTTTCTAAACTTAATATATATCCAAACTAGGTGGGGGGCTATGCCACCCACACCCCCTAATGGGATACCCCACCAAGAGGATAGGCCAACAGTTGAGAGCTATGCAGACAGACTGCATTCCAAGGTAAACTAGTATGTACACACACACCCTGTAATACCAGTACTATGCAAAGCATAACACAACTCTGTCTGTAGTTCTGGAACCTCCTACAAATGTGTAGCTGGCCTGAGTGTGCAGATTTTCCTGTAAGAGGTATTGCTACCTGCTGTCTGTAACACTGATACCCACACACAGGAAGGATGTCCATCACACAGGAAAGGTAAAGGGACCATACCCACATGATGTAGGGATTTATAGTAGCTGGTTGCCATGTCAGTGGTAAATGGAAGTACTACACAGCAAGTTGAATGCAGTTAGCAAGTGGAGGACACTGATTGGTGCAGAGGCCATTACCTGATCATGTGCATCACCTGCTAAAGCCAGGCTGCAATATATTCAAAGCAGCTCAATCCATTTAATGGAGAAAGAGAGAGGGAGAGAGAGAAGAAAGTCAAATCTCTTCAAAATAAAAGCCCAAGTCAAAGGCATTTAGCCAGTTGTCAGTCAACAAGACATGATTCCTGCAACAGGTATGTGAAGCATATATACATGTAATAGAATGTAGTACCTGGTCCATCATAATGGGATAGATGATGTGGAATGATTTATATGTGCCATCAGGTGTTGTTGTGATGATGTTCAACTGAACAGCTGCTATGGACAATAGTGTCTGTCCCTCTGGGTAGTGGGCCATAGCCATCAACTGTGCAGGTCAGCACTGACAGACAAGATGTAAGCCATCATAGTGTGTGTTGTGTAATGGGAAGTATGTATATTGATGGAAGTAATGCCATTATGATGGACATGTGGGAGCCATGGCCCACCACTGGTAGGATACTCAGGTTAATCTGTAATGTAGCATGCCACAATGCCATAGGTGTGTAAAAGGGTTACCTGCAATCAGGGGCGGCTTGTGGCATCGGGCTGCCGGACTGCAGCCCCCTCAACATAAAAAATAGAAAGGAAAAAAAGAAAAAAAAATTTTTTAATTTGCGGACTTCGCAAGATGCAGTAGTCCCGACTACTGTCGGTCTATGCGCATGCTCAAGGCAGTCCGGCAGTCCCCATAGGGGGACACAAGGAGAAAAGTGCACAGACTCGCTAGGATTATGGGTCGCGTCCGGACTGCAAGAGCAGCAGCAGGACTCGGGAAGGAGCATTGGGATCTCGTCAGGCTTTCCTTGGGATCTCGCGGGTCTTTGAGTATTGCGGAAGGATGTCGTTAGCTGGATATATTCAGGTAAGTGTATGGTGCTTTTTACCTTTATTTTACAATGTTTATTTGTGTGTGTATGGTGCTTATGCTTTACTGGAGTTTGTGTGTGTATGGTGCTTATGCTTTACTGGAGTTTGTGTGTGTATGGTGCTTATGCTTTACTGGAGTTTGTGTGTGTATGGTGCTTATGCTTTACTGGAGTTTGTGTGTGTATGGTGCTTATGCTTTACTGGAGTTTGTGTGTGTGTGTGTGTGTGTGTGTGTGTGTAAATGCCCCAGGTGCTTATGGTGGTGTGGTAGGGAATACCTCAGGCTTGAACCCTGTACCCTGTATGCAGGTGTTAAAGACTTGAGTTCCCTACCCACCACCATTTGTAAAAAATTGCAGATTTTTGCCTCATATTCGATCTGATCTGTTCCTCATAATATCTGTGGTTTGTAAATGTTGCAATGCTTGATATTTGATGGTGTAGTAGTAGCATTGTTGCCTCACAGCTGCAGGTTCTTGGGTTTGATTCTTGGCTGGGGTTCCTTCTTTGTGGGGTCTGTATCTTCTCCTGTGTTTGTGTGGGTTTGCTTTTGTGTCCTCCCATGTTACAAAGACATGTCTGCATTATTTCTTCCTGGGCCTCTGCTGAAAATTGTTTATTTGTTCCAAGTCAGACTGTCCTGATTAAAAATGTTAAATAAAATTGACAGGCATTTGAATTTCAGACTTAAGGGTTTCTGAATGTTTAATTCCTTGCATATTTGATGGTGCAGTGGTAGTATTGTTGCCTCACAGCTATAGGTTTTCTGGTTTGATTCTTGGTTGGGGTGGCTTCTGTGTGGAGTCTGCATCTCCTCCATGTGTTTGTGTGGATTTGCTCTGGTGCCCTGCCATTTTACAAAGACGTGTCTGCAGTTTTAATCCCTGCTGAAAATTGGTTTTGTTCTGTCCGCAGTAAAATTGACAGGCATTTGAATTTCAGACTTCAGGTTTCTGAATGTTTAATTCCTTGCATAATTGATGGTGCGGTGGTAGTATTGTTGCCTCACAGCTATAGGTTGTCTGGTTTGATTCTTGGTTGGAGTGGCTTCTGTGTGGAGTCTGCATCTCCTTCCTGTGTTTGTGTGGATTTTCTCTGGTGCCCTGCCATTTTACAAAGATGTGTCTGCAGTTTTAATCCCTGCGTCTCTGCTGAAAATTGTTTTTGTTCTGTCCGCAGTACAATTGACAGGCATTTGAATTTCAGACTTCAGGTTTCTGAATGTTTAATTCCTTGCATAATTGATGGTGCAGTGGTAGTATTGTTGCCTCACAGCTATAGGTTTTCTGGTTTGATTCTTGGTTGGGGTGGCTTCTGTCTGCATCTCCTCCCTGTATTTGTGTGGATTTGCTCTGGTGCCCTGCCATTTTACAAAGACGTGTCTGCAGTATTAATCCCTGCGTCTCTGCTGAAAATTGTTTTTGTTCTGTCCGCAGTAAAATTGACAGGCATTTGAATTTCAGACTTCAGGTTTCTGAATGTTTAATTCCTTGCATAATTGATGGTGCAGTGGTAGTATTGTTGCCTCACAGCTATAGGTTTTCTGGTTTGATTCTTGGTTGGGGTGGCTTCTGTGTGGAGTCTGTATCTCCTTCCCTGTGTGTGGATTTGCTCTGGTGCCCTGCCATTTTACAAAGACGTGTCTGCAGTATTAATCCCTGCGTCTCTGCTGAAAATTGTTTTTGTTCTGTCCGCAGTAAAATTGACAGGCATTTGAATTTCAGACTTCAGGTTTCTGAATGTTTAATTCCTTGCATAATTGATGGTGCAGTGGTAGTATTGTTGCCTCACAGCTATAGGTTTTCTGGTTTGATTCTTGGTTGGGGTGGCTTCTGTCTGCATCTCCTCCCTGTATTTGTGTGGATTTGCTCTGGTGCCCTGCCATTTTACAAAGACGTGTCTGCAGTATTAATCCCTCGTCTCTGCTGAAAATTGTATTTGTTCTGTCCGCAGTAAAATTGACCGGCATTTGAATTTCCAACTTCATATTCTTCAGAATACATAGTAGCACAACCTTTTTTTTTTAGCAATTTTCTAAGTTTATAAGATGAATATTTTTAATTTGTCCCTATTTTTGGGACTGTATTCCCCCATTATTGGCTTCGTCCAGGTTTTTGTGCTAAGGTTGACAGCTATGGCAAGAACTGAATTCACTGAATATGTTTGAGGGCTGTATTCCCTCATTACTGGGTTTGTCCAGGTGTTTTGTACTAAGAGGTTGACAGCTATGGTGAGAAATGAATTCACTAAATGATAGCCATTTAAGTTTCAGTCTTCCTCTCTTTTACAAAGCAGCTGATGTGGCGTAGTGGTATGTTACTCTGACTGTTTTTTGCTCAGGGACCTTGGCAGTAAAATATATGGTGGCAACACAACATTTTATTCTAGCAACTTTCCAAGATTATACAAGCAATGTTTAATGTGTCCCTGTTTTTGGGCTTTTGACCCCCTCCCCCCAATACATTTTGGCTTTTTCCAGTTTTCTTGAGCTGCGAAGTTGAGATGCAGTTGAGTATTGAGTAGATTTTACAAGGAACTGAGAGCTGCAGGGGAATAGAAGTTTAGTGCTTTGCCAAGTTAATACTATAGCATAACAGGTTGTGTACTTGCTTTTGATGCAGAAGGTTGTGGGTTCTACTCCCACAAAGGGTGGATGTTGCCGTACTGAGAATGTTCTCCTTGGTGAAGATACTAACTATGAGTTTGTTATCAGTTTGCCATCCATTTCCTCTTGCAATATTATTACTAGCTTATCATTTTTTTAATGTAATATAGGCAATTTATTCCTGAGGGGCAACAGACACTTTATTTTTCGATGAAACCTTGAAATATAAAGGTGATTGCTAGCAGCAACCGCTTCATTAGTTACAGATTTCTTTAATGTGGAATTATTTAGATGACTGACTTCAGAGATTGTGCATATTTACTGATAATGGACTGTAGAATTGTGCATATTTACTGATAAAGGTGGACTGTAGAATTGTGCATATTTACTGATAATGGTGGACTGTGGAATTGTGCATATTTACTAATAATGGTGGACTGTAGAATTGTGTATATTTACTAATAATGGTGGACTGTGGAAGTCTGAGTAGACTTTTTTATGATAAATGTTCTCAACTGGGCAGTTTTGCCATTATGGGTGCATATGGTTTGTTTCATTGCTTACTGGAAAAAATGTTCAAAACAAATTTAAAACACCCTGTAACAAGTGTACTGTATTGTACAAGGAATATAATTTTAGTACAATGAGGAAGGTGTATCAATGAGCACATGTATGTTTCATATGCAAGGAGCCTGTGATTCGAAAACAGCCCAAAATTAATCTTTATCTGCCACTGGCAAAATGTATTTTCTTTGAATGTGGGTTTCAATGCTGTTTCAATGAATGTGAGTTTCAAGGGCAGAGAAGTTTTAATGCTAAGTTTTCATTGTGAGACTGCATTGCTTTGTTTAACAGATGACTTAGTGTTTGTGCTGTAAAATACAAAATAAAACTTTCAAATGAAGTCCAACTCATCATAGAAGTAAAGCAGTATGCACATTAGTGTTTATAGTAAATGGAGTAAAATAGCCAAGTATAATGGTTCATTGGAATGGCTGCAGAGGCTCCATTCAACCATTATTTTGTCAGGGGGGGAAGGGCAGAAAACTCAGACAGGCCCAGCTGAACTATACCTCCCAACTGTCCAGATTTTCAAAGAATGAATAGATTTTTGCTTCTTATTTTTGGTTTGTTGTTCATAAAATTTGTAGTTTTAATTCCTAAATGATTTGCCAGAAGTCACTCAATAAGTTTCAGACTTCATAACCTTCAGAAAAATGCATGTTAAAGTAAGAGCTGTTCTATCAACTGTCTCAATTTATACAAGAGCAATTTTTAGTACTGTTTATATGTGCCCCCAATATATTTGGCCTTGTTCAGATTTACTGCATTAACAGGTCGAGAGGTACATGCAAATAAATTGCTTTATAGAATTAGGCATAGCCAACCTCTCAACTATCCCCAATTTTTGGCTCAAAATGTTGCTCTTCCCCCTTATAATCCCTCCACAAAATAGCAATTTTGGAAGAAAACATGGAGGGTTTGCAATTAAGAAATAACTGTAATAATCAAAGTTATAGATTACTTGAAATGCATGTAGATTCTTTTATATTTTGTCAGCTGCTCAAGGTAGCAGTACTAATATTAAAGTGTCCCTTCTTTGACAGGTAGCAGCTGTATTGTGTGTCTATTTTATATTTTTGCATCACATTTTGTCCATTTTTCATAAAATTGTGTTTTTTGGCAAATTAGTGACAAATCACTAAAGACTGAAGTTAGAAAATGACAGACATTTGAGTTTCAGATTCTATACCCTTCAGAAAATTCATATTAATGCAAGACCTATTCTATTATCTTTCTAAGTTTATTAGAGCAATATTTAAAAATTGTCCTTATTGTTGGGCCTTTGTCCCACTTCTGTGTATGGCTTTGTCCAGATTTCTTGCTCTTGAGGTTGAGAAGTATGACAAATGTGTCAGGGCCATCACAGTCAGCCAGAGAGTTTTCAAATTGTGACATGCTTGTTGCACCCCACTCCCCCATGTAGTGACTCTGGATGTGTCCAAGCAAGGCAAGGAGTAGTTGTATCTACCTTGGATGGGGAGGACACACTGCATAAGTACTACAGTGGCTTTTCATCTGTCCTTGATTTTGCAGAATGGTCTGGTTTCTGTCATATTTTGTACTGTTGATTTATGCTTATTACTCAAAGTGCCTGTTGCTCTGTGTTTTTAAGTAGCAATGCTTTAATGACCATAAGGTAAGCTTGTCTGAGATCGTAAGATGCAAGTAAGCTTTAATAAGCATACTGTTAAAGAATTGCCAACATTGAAAGCCTTTCTGCTGTTGCCATGCAGAGAATACTTGACTAGATAATGTATAAGCCTTGGGTATTAAAGGACAGGATTCCATTATTTTAAAAAGCTCATTACACTTGTTGGAGACTTCCAGTCATCTCTACAGACTTTACCCGTAAACTAAATAGAATGCCAGTCATGTGTGGTCCATAACCTGTACAGTAATCCTTTAAGCAATGTATTTTGAGCTTGTTTCTTGTTTGCTTTTCATTTTTTACTTTTATCATGTATCATGTTTTCCCCATGAAACAAGTTGTCAGGCAGCAGGTCTTTTTTGGATAAGAAACATTTTTACAAGTGGGGGCATCACATAGATTTCTACTTTCAGCATGTTACTTGGTACTTTAATAAAGCTGAATATATTATAATTAGGACTGCAGTGCAAGGAGAAGTGGTTTGTGTTGAGTGCTTCTGGTTTTTCTTATACTTGATTTTGACTGGCATTCCAGTAATGTATTTAAAATAATTTATTTTTTCATGCCTCACAACCTTTTGTTTCCATCTAGATATTAAGTAAGCTGTCATGCAGCCAATGCATTGAAATATTTTTATTCTTCTACACTTATTTTTGTCTTGATTGGACTTTCATAATGATGGTTTGCCACCCAGGGCAGCGTATTTAATTAAAGTTATTTTTTTGTGGTTTTGTGCATAGCTCCTCCCCTTTCTGGTTGACCACACCCCCTCCCCTTGATCCCACCCATTCAGCTGTCTCCTGCAGCCCCCCTGTGATTTGAAGTCACCAGCCACCACTGCCTGCAATTGAGTCCTATATATACCCCCCTAATGTCAGGCCATGTCCATATGTGGCATCTGTCTGTATTGTAGCAAGGCAGAACAGTGCAGCTGTGCAGGAAGGTGCTGTGAGATTGTGGAGCTGATGTCTGAATGTACCCCACATATAGGTATGCATATGTGTACGTATGTCACATATATAATATATAAAGATATATATGCATATCAGCATATATGTCCAGAAATATACATATAACCATGTGTAGAAATATATATGTGCACATATATACATCATATATATATATATATATATATATATATATATATATATATATATATATATATACACACACATATATAGATATATACCTATATGCACATGTCTACATATATACAAACATACACATAAACATATATGTATGTAAAGACATGTCCCCTATATTACTACCACAGTGATGTGATAGCAATACACACAAATATCTACAGCTGGCAGTGTGTGCACCATGGGCAGGTATGTAACATGTTAGTCACTTGTTGGGACAACATTGCCCCCATCTGTGACGTATGCAATGGGAATATGGGAAAGTATGGCAGGTAGCAGCAAGACAAACTGAAACAATGTAAAAATGTATTGGTAAAACAAAGCGTTCAGGTATAACAACCCTTCCTCAGTGCAATATAAAAACTGAATTAGTTACAATCCTTAAATATTATCCAGAACCAATAATTCAATTAACCACAGCCAATAAAATCATCATATTATTTTAAAACTTTAAAGTGAACAAAATCTGCTCATTTAATCATTTCAAACATAGCATTCTGTCCTTAAGTATTGGTTTTAAGGTATTTAACTTATTAATACCAGGAAACACATCTGCCTGCAACAATGTGATCCAGTCATATTCTTTTAGCTCTAATTTATTTAAGTCACCACCTCTAATCGACTTTTGAACAGAAGTTAGAACCCTAAAAGTGAAGCCATGTTGTTCCCCATTCTCATTTATATGTTGTGCTAGTGAATTATCATTAAGGAAGCAGACAAGGGTGATGCTAGTCATCCTAGATAGGATTTACTATTTTCAAGCTATTGAACGAATTGTATCAGATACTACTGCCTTTAAGGAGATCACCATCACAGAAATGAAAAGATTGATTAGTACTATAAATATATGTGTGTTTGATTTACAAGCAATGAATGATATTAATTGTGAATTATGCCAATTCTATACTGTTTCATGCCCTGTTATTCCAATTTTGTATGGCTTACCTAAAATCCACAAGTCAATTTCACGACCACCTATGAGACCTATAGTCTCATTTTGGGGCTGGTACACTGAACCAATTTTCCTCTATCTACAACATGTTCTTTCCCAATATCTTAGGTCTGTCAAAAGCTACATTAAAAACAGTGGAGATTTCCTGCGACAATTGTATGAGTATTTTAACAATAGGGAAGATGTTCCCTTTATATTTGTTGTACTAGATATTAGTTCTTTATTTACAGTTATTCCTGTTGATAATGGTGTTAATTCGATACGGGATTTACTTTGTATGTACTCACAACTTTCAGGCAGGGAAATAGAAACTATATGTGAACTTCTAGATATAGTATTGACTAATAATGTCTTTGTGTTCAACAACAAGTTTTATCATCTGATCTCTGGTGTTGCAATGGGGACACCAGTAGTGAACACTTATGCCAATTTGGTATTAGATAAATGGGAAACTGAATATGTGTACAATGCTCCTAGTAACTATAGTTCTGAGATTACATTCTTGAAAAGATTTGTGGATGAATATGAGCTTAAAGAACATGTTAATTTTCTTAATGATGGTACTGGTTTCTTACACTTCACTTTGACTTATTCATCTGAACGTGTACAGTTTTGGACATTGATCTAAGTACACAGGGCGGCAGGATACAAACTTCAGTTTATAGAAAACCCACACATAAAACTAAGTATTTGCACCATACAAGTGTGCACAGCCCACATGTCTTTAAGGGAATTATCAGGAGCCAGTTTATACGTGTAAGTAGGCTCAACACAGAAAGATAAAAATGTGAAATACCGTTGAATGATACGATTGAAGAGTTTCTTCAAAGAGGCTATGATGAGAATTTGCTACTTAGTATCAAGAATGAAATTCTTGAGGAAAGGGACACTAGATTTTACCCCTTTTTTTGTGGAAAAAGCATCACTCAAATGCCCGTGGTAGGTGGTGATAATCAGTCTATGATTTTACGCTGACCCATGATGGTGTTAACAATATCATCAACAATAATTGGTGCATCCTACGAAGTGCTACTGAGTTATTGAAATTTGTTGTCACTAAACTCAGTTTTTCTTATAGAAATTGTGAAAGTCTTAAACAAAAACTTTGTTATAAAGATTTTAATTGTTCTTGCAATGATCTAACATTTGCTAGGAAGGGCACTGTTCCCTGTTACAATTGTTGGTGTTGCTCATGTATAAATAGTGAATTAGATTTTGTTCATCCTACTAGTAATACAAAATATAGTGTAAAATGTTTTGCTATATGTAATTCTTATAACATTGTATATTTAGCTGTGTGCCGGATATGTCTGGCATTTTATGTAGGAAAAAGTACTAGACGTCTTAAAGATAGAATTATTGAACATAAATCAGACATTAGAAGGAATATTATGACTAATTCACTAGCACAACATATAAATGAGAATGGGGAACCACATGACTTCACTTTTAGGGTTCTAACTTCTGTTCAAAAGTCGATTAGAGGTGGTGACTTAAATAACAAATTAGAGCTAAAAGAATATGAATGGATCACATTGTTGCAGGCAGATGTGTTTCCTGGTATTAATAAGTTAAATACCTTAAAACCAATACTTAAGGACAGAATGTTATGTTTGAAATGATTAAATGAGCAGATTTTGATCACTTTAAAGTTTTAAAATAATATGATGATGTTATTGGCTGTGGTTAATTGAATTATTGGTTCTGGATGATATTTAAGGATTGTAACTAATTCAGTTTTTATCTTGCACTGAGGAAGGGTTGTTATACCTGAAAGCTTTGTTTTACCAATACATTTTTATGTTGTTTCAGTTTGCCCTGCTGGTATTGTTGGACTTCTAACTGCAACTTCATCATTGGCCTTAGTTTTCATCATAAAGTATGGCAGGTACACATGTGAAGGTGGTCAGGATTGGTAGATATAGAGGATAGTCTACAGGGGTGGTATGTGACACATGTGATGGGTAAACACCGTGGATGGTGTGTGTGGTCTGTGATGTGGATGCCTCATGGGCCCCAATATGGGCACAATGGGAACAAGCCTCCCACCCACTGCTACTCACAACAGCAGTCCACGTCCTGAAGGTGCCTGGTCTGCAGGCTGAGCAGGAGGAGCATGTTAGCCCTGTGAATGTGCACTGGGTGCCTCAGACTAATGTAGCACATCCCTCATGTGTCTGTGGAGCCCAGTATGGAACAGACCCTAGACCTGAGCTAAGGAGACAGTTACATGTCTGTGTGTGCCCTGGGGGGGGACAACACCCCCTGGGTGGTGCCACCTGATGGTATTGCTGAAACAGTACATGAGAAGGTCCCAGGTTGGGACACACATGTGATGTGGCCAGGTATCATGAGCAGATGGGGTTGGAGAGGTGGATCTGCTAGCCAATAGCATATATACATGTTATTATGTCATTGTTATAGAATATATGTTGGTAGAAATAGTCTACACAATCCCGATATATGTCCAACAGCGTGCATAGATATCCCCAATAACACAGAATGTCAGATATGCAGCAATCTCAGAGCAGCCATACCACTGGCATATATGGAACCATAATGGCCCTGACAATGGTATGCAAGTGAATAGTCTGTAACAGGCCACCAATGATCGTGTCCACACAGGGGACATGGTTACAATTACATAGCAGAAAGTGTGATACAATATGATATCTGTCCAACCAGTAGGTAAGCTGTAGCTAAAATTAATGAGTTGTGTGTACAGTTTGTTGAAGCTGATATGGTGGGGGGAGTGACAGAAATGTGTATTACGAACTGTGGTAACCTTACCGCATGAGTTGCTCATACCTGTTTCCATCTTTATGTCTTTCAGCCAAGATGGCACATGCATGGTTGCCCACCTATTCCCATGCGGAGAATGAAGTTTTGATAGCATAAATGATCCAACACCATCCAGTGCTGTTTGGCAGGGCTGCATATGAGCAGCAGGAGTGGACTGCCCTGTGGAATGACCTAGTCCATGGGGTCAATGATGTCAGACTGCACAACCACAGTTATGAACAGGTCCGGCATCATTGTACTGATCTGCTTTGCAATGCTCATTGGCATGCTGCTGCAGTCCGGGGGGATCACCTCGCCATGGGGGGCATGCCATCCTTCCCCCCTGACACGTGTGGAGGAGCTCCTGGCCAGCCTTGTGGCACCTGACCATCCGGACAGCCAACAACCACTGGACTTCTTCGTGGAGGTGAGTGTCGCCCACACACCGGCCGAGGAGCATGCAGGTAAGGACACAGGGCATATCAGTAGAATGCTTTTGTGTATACAGCCGCATTGGTACAGGTAGATCATGCACATCTGACATGTCATAGATATATTGTGTTGCTGCATTGTAGTGATAAACAGATGTCCAGATATGGTAGTATCATGGGAATGTACCATTGATGTATGTTAATACTGCACCCACCCTGTAGCACTGCCACAGATGTGGCCAATGACATTGCATCTCTCACCCTCTTATGTAGGTCCCTCTGGGATACCACCAAAGCAGCAGTCTGCAGCTGGTGAGTATATTTTATGTAGACCCTTGCCAACACACCAGGCATGTAATGGTGATTGTATATTCCATGCACACATCTAACACACCTACCCTGAATGCATGCTGTACATGTGCATGTATTGTTGTGTGAAATTCACAGTCTCACAGGGGTGACCATGATGGGGTATTGGAAGGGTATGTCAGATACCTGCATGATAACTAACATCCTGTCATTGTGGAATGTGTCCAAAGGGAGTAACATACTGGTGGTAGACATGGCCTACAGTAGTGAAATGTTTGGAACAACACCGATATACAGTGCAACACCAGTGTGTATACCTGTATGTCAATGGCAACTGCTGCAGTGATATACTATGGCAGAAGGAATTACAGTAGTCCACATTATCAGCTGGGTCTAGGCTGCAACATATGGTGTTCAATGTATGGGACACTGCAATGTGACACACATGTGTAGGGCTTACTCATCATGCATCTGCATTAAAGCTGAAGGAGGGGTGGTTCAGCATGACACACCAAAGCACTGCAGCATGGATCCTAAGGATGGTAGGACTGGCTCTATCTGCACATAGTCAGGTTCAGGACCTGTGGCAGCCATAAACCTAACCTCACAGCAATAGTGACAGCAGTGTGTGAACATCATGGGATGTGCACATGAGTAGACCTTGCAGTCATGCAGAATAGGGGGCATGTGAAGGGCAGACTGAACATACACTGGCAAATGCAGATGGCCCATGCTGGTATGCCCCTGCCAGGAGCAGTGACTGCTGTAGTATACACAAGAAGTGTGATAAACCGTCATGATAAGAGTGTGCACACATATGCCCACATAGTGTGTATGCATTGTGGTCAGCAGCCGCACACCTAACACAATCTGTAGACAGTGCATGTGAAAGTACAGGACATATGTCACATATCGGGCTCGTGTACTGCTAAGATATGTGGTGATGTGGTCCCATGGCAGATCAAGGATGTGTGTGTAAAATCAATAAAAGTGTGTACACCGCCCATAGCCATGGTATGCTCTGATGGTTGTCAGTGTAAGAGTATTGCAGTGGTCATACATGGTCTGATGGTATCGATAGCTGTAAATCAGACATCAGACATTCACCAATGACAACTGTCCACATATCATCCCAGGTATGTGTTGCTAAAAAACATAGGGGCTGTGAGAAGTAAAGCTGACATAACTGACACAATACTATACATTCCACAATGGGTTGTACACCTGTGAGTTGCTCACAGTACATGGGAGGGTTCAGAACAGGTGCACATCAATACTGTGTACATGGGTGCAGTGGTATCCAGGGGAAGGGGCATCACCTAGTGACACAGCACATGCATCACACACATCTATACTGTTGCTTTGACTATAGCTGTACTGCATGCTGTTCTGTACCATACTTTCTACATGTTGGCAGATGGGTAATAGGAGGACTGTGTGTACTATCATTGTGCAACCTCACCTGTATGTGTGTGTGTGTGTGTGTGTGTGTGTGTGTGTGTGTGTGTGTGTGTGTGTGTGTGTGTGTGTGTGCGCGCGCGTCCTTTTGGTTAGTTAGTTTGCCTGCAGGGTTACACTGGTAAAGTGGAGGGAGGTAGATGCATGTAGGATGCATGTGTGCATGTGTGTGTCTGTGTGTGTGGCCATGTATGTGCATGTGTGATGGTGGGGTGTTTATACAGCTGTACCTCCCTTTGGGACCGTGCAATACATGGACATGGACTGCCACATTACACACCAGGAATACCTGTCATGTGTGTAATCACAGGATAGCAAATAGTATAATATGGTCTGTAGCATGGAACAGGCATCCAGCGGGGAAGGTAGACACCAGGTACACCCTTAATATCGCAGTCAGCAGAGAGGTCACCTACAACCCATGTATGCAACTCTACAGATGCATTGGGGAAGTACTAGTCAACACCAGGGAGTGTATCCAAATATTATAGTTGTCACATGATTGGCTGAAGGAGCAGCATATCTGGCATATACTGAGCATTACATACATATGATACACCAATGCAAGATATTATGGATACAACATAGTAGCCTACACATATAGGGGCCATGAACATCATTTCTGGGCATACAGAGGGTGCATACTGAATGACAGCAGTGAGGCTATGTAAATCCACTACACACAGGTCAGGCAGGTAAAGTAGCAACAGACCTTGTGTTGTGGCCACGTTGTGGGCATTTCAAGGACTGTGATATTGATGTGTGGTATCAATGTGTGTATGTTAACAAGTGTGATGTAGGATGGGTAACACATGGACATATATGCAGGATTGTCTGTAAAGCCATGGACAGGTAGGTATTACGGAGGTGTGTGTTTGTGTGTGTGTGTGTGTGTGTGTGTGTGTGTGTGTGTGTGTGTGTGTGTGTGTGTGTGTGTGTGTGCATGTGTATGTGTGTGTCTGTGTGTCTATACTGTTAGGCAATGCTGTACAGGTTTTAAAGTGCATTTATTGTTTTCCCCCACAGGTGGTGAGGTGGGTCAGGGTCCCTCCTGCATGCAATCTGATGTTGGTGTCCATACAGACACTGAAGATGATGATAGTACTGTTGAGGCACAGGTGGGGTTATCAGGGGCCAACAATGCACCAACATTTGACATCCCCCTTTTAGCCACCCCAACCCAGCACACAGTTTCAGTGCCTACACATACCCCATCACCAGTGGCCATAGCTGAGGAACAAATGGCATTTGGTGGCAGTGCACAGGGAAGTGTGGTAACCATGCCTACTGTGTCCAGTTGCAGTAGGCATAGCCAGATGGCCAGCAGGGCACCACATAGGTGGATGTCCCAGGGTGCTCGTGGTAGGGGCATTGGACATCATGCCCCTGGCATAGGCGACATAGCTGGTACCAGCAGGTGTATGTTTTAGGCTGTAATGGCGGTGCAAGCACATATTAAACATTACACCAGACAGGGCCTGAGGCTGCAGAGGGCTGCTCTTGCATCTGTAAGCGACAACCTCCGTGAACTGTCAGGTGTCATCCATGCTTATAGTGAGCACATGGATAAATGGCATGATGAGATGATGGCCCTCATCGGCCATTGTGTGTCCATGCTTCAACGTGTGGTGGGGATGCAGCGATGCCCGCATGGATGTGGGCCAGCAACACCAACAGCTGGCAGTCAACATGGATGTGCTAGGACACCAAGGAGCTCCCATAGTGGCAGTAGCAGTCCCAGCAATGTAGGGGATGTGCTTTCCACACCACACCACAGCAGACAATGGTACCAGTGACAAATATCATCAGTAGGTGAGAGTAGCACATTGAGGCCTGTACCTGGACATTCCCGCAGAACCCCTGGCAGGCACAGTCCACATGTCCATGGCCGGAGGCAGTGAACTGCACACCCTGCCAGGTATGGTCTTCAGCTGTCCATAAACACCTGTGTAGGGCAGCCACATGGCAGAACTGTGTGCATGCATACCCACACACTATGCAAACACAACTAGGGCAACCCCATACCTACACAAACCACATCACCTCGCCCAGCTCCCCACAGTACACCCCTCACACACATGGTGTCAAATGTATGGCCCACCCTTGGCCTCTGGCAAGCCAACACCTCACCTTGTGCATATGATGATACCTGTGCCCCATCCCTGTCATCCGTACCATCAATGCAGGGACAGGCTGATATGGTTCTGATGCACACGGTGACTGCACCACAGTGTACCACAGTACTGCAGTATACCATGTTGTAAGGAGTAGAGTGTAAGGGATATTTGGCTGGTAGTGTAGCCATCCAGCAATGATGCATTTTAGCCGTTAGTAACACTAGTTGATTGCAGTCCCTATAATGTTATCCATATGTGTTGTAGGTGTACATATGTCAGCACGAGGATAGTCTGCAGTTGTATTCCACAACAGGGTATGTCACTGTGCTGACACCATGGCTGTGACATATCTGGGGTACAGGTGATCACATTTCACAGGTTACTAAACCAATTATTGTCTGTGCCACATGGAAAGGTGGCCCGCTGAGGTGTGTATACCCTAAAACCTGATGTAGACCCATCCACATAAACGCACACTGTTACTTGGCAACACTGGGACTAGACCCCTACCTAGCTATGTTATGATACTGACGTGTGTAGCTTACATTGCACACACTGCACAGCGTTTAGGGTGAGGTGTGTCCCAGGTTACATGGAACATGCAGAACATCCCCAACATGTATAGTATGCTAATGTGGGATGTAATGGGTGTATTTGGATGATATGTAGTGTGACATACCGTCATGTACACATTTACAGACACATAACAGCCAGACACACATCTGAGATACCAAGGTCTATTGCTGCTAACTAACTTGACCATGTCTCCATTGTGTAACAGGTAGGCTGCACACATCACATGCATAACTGGCTTGGATTGTGGTAACAGTTACTTTTATGATTGATGGTGACAGTGGTAACCATAACGTGGTACATGGGACATATACCTGATGTACCTTGGTGTAATAGCAGTGTACACAGCACCCAGATCCCCCACTAGATATTGTACTCCCTGAAACCCATGATGACACTCTGCCATACCCACCATCATACATTGGCAGCGACTGCGATACAACCCATAGTATACCCCAACCCTGGTACTACAGAGATATGCATCTCATGCACATGCCACACACATAGTAGGGTGTCAATCAAGCATAGGGTGCCTTTACATATCCCAGCTGTATACCTGCCATCTGCACATCTTTACAGGGACTGACAGTCAACAGCTTGGCAGGTAGCTATGCAGTAGCATGAATGTGTTGACAGAGCAGTAAGGGGTATATACTGTGACACAGCTCATACAACAGGGATACAACAGGGAGGCCTCGGTATCCAGCCATGCTTGCAGGTGTGCCTGTTGTCAGTACTACATTAAGCACTCTGCTCTTGCCTGGGTTAGCACTGTCAACAGTAGTACTGCCATGATACACTACATGCCAGTGTGACAGCACGTACCCTGGGCTACTACACCTGTATGTAACACATTCACATGGATAACAGTGCTGCACAGGCCTCATATATGTCTGTGTCCCACACATGACACTCACACCCCTTGCTCCTGTAATGACAGCACATAGGTGCATGTATTGCACATGGCATTACATACACTTATTGCAGGTTATCAGACTGGTTTGTGTGTCCTGGTTACCAGGGCTAAGCTATGCTTAGCAAGTATCAACACTGCAGCAATATAACAGCTAAGCTGATTTGCACACTGGTAAGTGCTACCTACACTGTGTAAGTGCCCGTACATTTACCCATTGCTTAGCACCACTTAGCTTTGTGCAAACTCACTTAAAGCTGCTCAAACCTGCATTAACCACTCTGTATCCAACAGCCCTTGTCCTGCCTAGCAACAAAATGAACAGCCCTTGCAGGTCTTGAACCCAGGACAGTTTACAGTGAAGTAGCAACAATTAACCACTATACCATGACCACTGTGAAGACTGGTGTTGTTTTACCAATATAGCTGTCAATACACATATTGAATAGTATTGAACATTTGCCTGTAGTTCCTAAATTGTGTAGTCCTTGTTATTAATATGACTGTTGCATCACATATGTTGTTTTATCATAATGTGCACATAGCAGATACAGACGGTGAGATACATGTGGGAGGGTTTACACAACCGTGACGTTTACTCATGACAGGAATATGGTTGTATACATATAATAGGTCTATATATGTCTACATGTACATACACATGTATACTCATACATATGTCTGTATAACTGCAAAACAAACACATAAACACACAAAGACATACTCAGAGGCACTGATCAAAAATCTACCAAAACTACAGAGGCCTCCAAAGCAGACATCCAAGCAACTGCCACCTCAAGACATAAGACATGCAACACATAGTTCTCAAAGTCAGTGTGCTAAACAGTCACAGCCCTTAAGGCCAAACACAATGCCAGACACACTTGTTATAGGTGACTCCATAGTCAGACACACTGACGTCCCACTCACCAGACTGAACAAGGAAAAGATCACAGTTAGCTGCCTGTCAGGTGCTAGAATCTGCCACATAACACAAGCACTCAGATCACTCCACAGCAAGTATAAGTATGACTCAGTCATTGTCCATGCCGGTGTGAACGACCTGAGATGTACCTCCCTGGACTACATGAAAAGAGACATAGAGGAGCTCTCAGATTATGTAGCCCAGGCCGGTATGACCCTGACCCTGAGCAGTATCCTACCCTCACCAAGAATGATGCCACAATACAGAGACAAAATGATCAGCTTTAATAATTGGCTTAATTACTGGTGTCATTCTAAGGGGATCCAATGTCTGTCTGCCTGGGATGACATGCTTGACAAGCCACGCTGCTTCGCAAGGGACGGCTTGCACCTGTCACCCTGGGCTTTCGGATATTGGCAAAGGCTCTTGCCACCCCATAGTGCCTTTTTAGGCAAGGCTCAAATGATAAACCTACCGCCCTAGAAAACAAAAATGGAGAAAAACTAAGGGTAATACTGCTCAATGCCAGAAGTCTAAACCTCAAGATGCACACCCTCGAAGCCCTCCTCAGTATGGAGAACATCGATGTTTGTGCTGTGACTGAAACCTGGTTCAAGGCTCCTGAGAGCACCCCAGCACTATCAGATTATACCTCATATCATGCCCGCCCCAAAATCCGGACCGAACTACAAAGGAGGGGAGTATCCATATTCATAAAGGATACCCACACCTCCAGGTTAGTGGCAACGCACGAAGCATCGGAGACCATCCAGGTGCAATTAACCATAGGTAAAACTGCCCTACAGTTTGTAACATGCTACAGACCACCTTCTCAAACTCAGGAAACATACACAGCCTTCCTAAAGACACTGGAGAGTATAAATGTCTCTCCAAACACCATCATATTGGGTGACTTCAACTACCCAAACATAGACTGGGAACATTACTCAAGCCCCAACACCCTAGCCCAAAGGTTCCTTGAGTTCATAAACTCAAATGCTATGGAACAACTAGTCACCATTCCCACAAGAGGAGAAAATATACTAGACCTGATCATAACAAACATGGGGACAAAATGCTCCACACCGGAAGTATATCCCTCATTGGTGAGATCAGACCATAAATTAATCTCACTGGAGATCCACATCCCGCCCCCAGCAAAAAAGACCACAGTGAAGAACTTCTCAAAAGCAAACTTCACACTTCTTAAGACTGGAGTGGTATCCTTCAAGGCCCCCGAGCCAGTGGAAACCACAACCCACGCTGCTGAAACCCTTACAAATGCCTTCTACGAAAGCACCTCCAGGAATGTATGGATCAAGCAATCCCTAATAAAATCAAGACCTTTTCCACCAGAGGCAGGCGCCCGGTCTGGTGGACTCCAGCCATAAACAAACTCTACAACAAGAGGAGAAAGCTACTACATGACAGAGCAAAATCCCTAAATGGGAAGGCATCTCTGATCAATACTAGCAAAAAACTACGATCACTCATAAAATCATCCAAGGCCAACTTTGAGAGAAAAATCGCTAATGACACAAAAGACAATCATAAAGCCTTCTTTAGCTATGTTAGAAACCTGGGTGGAAACTCCCAGATATGCTCAGAATTAGTCCAAAATTATAAAAAAATCACTGAACCCACAGACATTGCCAACATACTGGCAGACAGGTTCAGTGCAAATTTCTCCCCCCTGTACCGGCGCCGCCAAAAGGAGAAATATCTATCCCACCAGAGTCTAGCCTCCCAAACATCTCAGATGCCCAGGTGAGAGCTGCTCTCTAAAGCAAAAACACAGCATCAATGGGACCGGACGGTGTCCCCGGCTGTGTGCTACACGAACTCAATGAGGAACTAAACCCACACATAAGGCTGCTGTTTAATCTTAGCCTTACTACAGGATACATACCCAAAGAATGGCGTATGGCAACTGTGGTCCCACTCCACAAAGGCGGTGCTTCTACGGACCCTGGAAATTACCTCCCCATAAGCTTGACGAGCCTTGTCTGCAAAGCTATGGAGAGGATCATAATGGAACTCATAAATAAAGACATTGGGGACCTACAGACACTGGATCCTACCCAATTTGGCTTTGTCAAGGGCAGATCCTACCTCTTGAACTTGGTCGACTTTTTTGAAACAGTCACTAAGGCCATTGATGAGGGTAAGGCAGTTCACACAGCCTACCTTGACCTAGCAAAAGCATTCGACACAATACCCCACTTGGGCATCATAGAAAAGCTCACCAGCTTAGATGTAAACCCATATGTCACAAGATGGGTTGCAAACTGGCTCAAGGACAGAACACACAGGGTTAGAGTTGCTGGTGCCATGTCAGACTCTAAGCCGGTCACGAGCGGTGTCCCACAGGGCTCAGTCCTGGGCCCTCTCTTGTTCGGCATTTATTTTTCTGAAGTGCAGGCAAACATAGGGGGATTGTGGCTGACAAAATTTGCAGATGACTGCAAACTGGGCACCATAATTGACACTCCATCAGACACAGACATCCTCCAGAAAGGTCTCATAGAAATGGATAACTGGTGCCAGAGCCATGGCCTTAAGCTAAATGCCAAAAAATGTATAGTCATACCCTTAGGGAAAAACAAGGTAACCCCTAATTACCACATAGGTGGTAATCCATTAAACACGGAAGAAGTTATCAGGGACCTGGGGACCCAAGTTGACAGTAACCTCTCTTTGACACTCACATTGCCAAAGTGGTTAGGAAGACCTTCTACATTGCCCACCTGATCATGAAGGGATTCACATCCAGATCAGGAGAGGTCATTGTACCTCTGTACTCTTCACTTATCAGACCAATGATTGAGTACAACGCCCCATTCGGAATGTACCTTACCCGACACCTGCAGCAGTTGGAAAGACCCCAAAAGTTCCTCACCAAAAGGATAAAGGGGCTCAAACATATGTCATACGATGCCCGACTGAAGAAACTCCAGCTCTATTCAGTCGCATACCGTCTGCTCAGAGGTGATCTGTGCCTGACATACAAGGCCATGTCCAACCCGGAATTAATGGACATGCTCCACCTCAAAAAATCCAAATCCACCAGAGCCACGAGAGCAAGAGACTTAAACCTCAATATGGATATAAATAGGACATGCTGGAGGGACAGATTCATCACCCAGAGACTCCCTACACTATGGAACAGAATCCCAGTCCATGTGAGGCAGAGCCCCTCACTGACTCTGTTCAAGAGAAATCTTGACGAGTGGATGGGAGATCGTAGGTTTACCCCGGGAATCATCTCTGTATCACTGCTGGACAGAGGCACAGCAAACTAATGGGTATAGTATTCTCATCCTAAGGGGTGGTGAAAGCCACACACACTCTGGCTAGGCTTATAAATGCCCTAGGGCAGATAGCCTAGTATGAACCTATGAACCTATACACATCTGTATAGTACTACATATATATGGACATGTGTACATCCCGTCATATGTGCATATATATATATATATATATATATATATATATATATATATATATATATATAAATATATGTATATATGCATATGTGTATATATAGATATACACATATGTATATATATATATATATATATACACATATATATATATATATATATATATATATATATATATACATATATATATATATATATATATATATATATATATATATGTATATATAGATATGCGTATATAGCTATATATGTATCCACATCCTATGTGTACAGATATGCCTAGTTATGTTGATATATATGTAGCTATCTACAACTATATGTGCATACATATCTATTCTGATATACCTACTACTGTCAATATATATGTAGATATCCATATGTATATGTGCATATGTATCATTATCTGTATATGTGTAGACATATATTGCTCTGTATATGTATATATCTAGGTGTGTATATGTATATCTATATACATATACATACCCATCTATATATGTCGATATGTATATGTGTAAATATCTATATAGATATCTGGATAATTATATATACATATATTTTCACCATATGTCCTGAACATGGAGTGTAGCCCTACCTCAGCCCCTATAGTCCCAACTTCATAGTGCAAGGGGATGTCAGGTATGTATAGCAGGTATATTAGTAGACTATTGCTACTGTTATAAGGATTGTCTTCACAGACATGATGTGTGTGGGAGGTCACATCTGCTTTTCACATGTGCGCCATTGGCTACTGACAGACATCCTAAGGACATTATAGTACAGTACCGCTGCTAGCATGTAATGCTCCTGTGGACCACAGCAGAGATATTGGCCAATATTTGTGGACATGCTGACACACTCTGGACAGTCCGGAGGTATACACAGAGCCCCTTTGTGCAAAACATGTGGACCAAGCCTGACAATATGGATGTTAACAGCCATGTAGATGGGTATAACACATAATGACTGGTATACATTTGCCCCCATAGGTTATGCATTCACACACCCCTGTCTGTCCTGACACATAATAACTGCTGGTACAGAGGTGCCATGGCCACATACTACCCACTAGATGTTGACATACATTTGTACAGCATCCCACTGTTCTGTCTGACATACATGACTGTTAAGGGAGGCCTGGCAGCAGTACATCTGGCAAGTATCTGGACATGACATCTCACTGGGTAAATACACTAAGCTGCTAGGTATGTAACAAGGATCTCTGCAGGCTACAGGCAGACTGGCTCAACACTGGCCTACATCTCCTATGGAGGAATGCACATGTACCTGCATATATAGCAGGCTCTACAGGCATGTCAAAGCACAGGGTAAGATACACCTGTGTGAAAGTGCATAACCACAACCAATGTGAACACAGCCACAGCCACATATGGTAAGCTAGCATAATATTACAATATATGGGCTATCTGTTCAACACCATCCTCAAATGTGCCACTCACACACTAACCCTACATATAGTGGGCTGCTACACTGTGTGGTATGATGCCTCTCTGTGGTATGGGACGTATGTGTGTATGGGTCTACAAACATATAAGCCAATACAGTAACATACAGTGGAGCAGCATGTAGCATCAGATAGGATGGGACCAAGAACAATAACATCTACCATAGTCTGTACACAAACCAAAGTACATATTAACAATACACACACTGTCAACATTCACCATAAGTACACAAACCTCAGTACTGTACACACAACCACAAAATGTCAGGGTTATGTCATCAAATATAACCCCTACTGTACATAGCATGTGTGGCAGTCTGATATCTCACTGGCTTGTTATCAGATATGATGACATTAATTATGGTGTGCAGCACATATGCACCTCTTAATGCATGATATATGTACAAAGGTTGACAGAGTTGTGGTTGGAAGCACATACACAGGGCCAATATTGACATGTTGCAGTGATAACCTCATACATTTACTGTTGTCACAGGGTTTGTTGCAACATATGTCCTATGAGGGATATGAAGTCAGTAAATGTTGCAGCTTTCACCATCTACAGACTGCAACCCTCACACTACCTTCTGCAGTTCACAGATAGATGCTCTGTTGGTAACACATGAAATCAAAGGCACCACACACTGCCCAGTCTGCAGATGACCCTACAGGTGGGGATTCCTCATAAACATAGCACTGAAATGACAGGTATTAAAACATGTAGGACAGCCATATCCACATGGATCTACTTCACTACACCGACACGCCACAAAGCCGACACCCAAAACACTGACACCAAAAGACCGACAACACACAATACCGACAACGCACAAAACCTAACACCATAACACCTACACCCAAAACACCGACACACAAAACGTAAACTACACATTACACACAACTATACACGCACTAACCTTAACCCAAACCCTAACCCTAAGGTCCGACACAACCGCACACTTACCCTACCCGCATCCTAACCCTAACTCACTTAACCCACCCCTAAACCTACAGTCTGTCACTATCGCACACATACCCTACCTGCACCCTAACCCTAACTCACTTAACCCACCCTTAAACATATAGTCCGTCACTATCGCACACTTACCCTACCTGCACCCTAACCTTAACTCACTTAACCCGCCTCTAAAACTACAGTCCCTCACTATCGCACACTTACCTGTCCGCTCCCTAACACTAAATCCCTCACTCTATCGCACACTTACCGAGTTGCGCTCACACCTTGCCCATGTCGGTGTTTCGTCCGTCGGGATCTCACCTTGTCGATCATCTGAGTCGTCAGTCTTCTCGTCTCCTTCTGTAGAGTGTCAGCCTTCTAGCGTGTTGGTGAACTGAATGGGACCCATCCACACACACCCTGTTAAACCAACATTACTCCAAATGCAGTATAGCAGCACTTACAGTCTGTAGTCAGGTCAGGCACATTCCCCTCCTGTGTGTTGCCCTGTTTCCACAGTGTATGTTGTTAGAGGTAAATTCCCAATCCATCTGAGATGCTGTTTGCCAAACAACAGATCGAGTTCCTGCTCACAGTGAATGAAAAGGCCCAACACCAACATGATGGTCCTAGATACTGGAGTGTGTTTCCATGCAACTGGCTATGGGAATGTTACCACAGTTGTTCCACATGCAATCAGCTAGAGGAGGGCTGCAATTCATGCAGAGGCCATCAGCTGATCATGAGCATCACTTAAAATATACATGCTGCTGCCTAAGCAAAGCAGGTGTAGGTCTCCACATCCACCAGAGAATGAGTGAGAGAGGCAGACAGAGGCAAAGACAAGTCAGGGAGGGGTGGGAGAGTAAAACTTAAGAATGTTTGTGTCACACACCTACCAGCATAGGGTATCAAACCCCTGATTACTATGTGCTATCACATTTCTATGCAGTTATTGGATATGCCACATAGGTTACATATTGTAAAGCCCTCAGAACGTATTTGTGATGGTGAGTGACATCTGCAACAGGGATATGGTAGCTATACGGTAGGTGTAGTACATGTGCCTGTCTGCATGAACAGGTATCAGCGTCAGCACAGCCACATTCTCACAGGGACACACACACATTGACACACTTTTCAGGGCCAGGAATACAACTCATCACTAGTGAGATTGCTACAACACAATACTGTGCAGGTATCACATGCATCACAGGGGCCATATGGAGGTTATATGGGCAAAGGGTATGGGGAGGTGTCTGACATCAGACAGCATGCTTCAGTATGCCAATGGGGGTTGTAATGAGTGTGAATGTGAACACACACATCATACAACACACACAAACACACACAAACACACACACACACACACACACACACACACACACACACACACACACACACACACACACACATGGTGCCAGTACTGACATGCATGGGTGCATTGATTCATAGGTGTATAGTGGTCAACTGTACCAGACGGCTATACAAGGCTAGGTGATGGGTATACCTTGGTGTCAGGCCACATGACAATGGTCTGCATTGTGGCTCAGGGGTGTATTTTCTGGATTTGCCCACATAGGTGGGTATTGTATTCACCATCCAGTCACCTGGGTGACTATTGTGTGTGGCCAGTGCTGTGCATTGCTTGCCATGTATGTGTTCTGTAGTCCATGACATGGGTGTCTGTGATGTGCACACCTCCCACATGCATGTACAGTGACATGTGGAACTGAGGTGGTACCTGGGGTGTCTGGCCCATGTTGTGTACACAGATTATCATCAGATGTGCTAGTCCTGGCCTCATGTGGCAGGAACTGGTAATGGACAGCAGGTTTACCCTGCACATACATTGATAGCATGCTAACGGCATTCCCTGGTGTCAGTGACATCTGTCCATACAGGGCATGTTTTCAGGCATGGCATGTCCTTTGTGGGTCACATCTGATGGCACCACAGGTGTTGCAGGTGTCCAGTGGGGAACATGGGGAAGGTGCACTGTCTGCATATACGTGCCTATTGGACAGATGGACAGGGTGCCATGCTCTCTGTAGGCCACTGCAATCACTCCATAGTTACTATCAGTGGGCAATATGCAGTGTACTACCAACATAGCAGCTGTTGGCTAGGCATGTGTGTATGAGACATGGGTTGAGATTGTTCTCTGGTTAATACTAGAGTTGCTAACTTTGTTTGCCTGGCCTTGATGTCACATGTATGGGTATGGATTTGCACCCCAGTTTCTCAGCCACCATATAAAAAATTTGCAAAACCCGCTCCACATTGGGCCCAGTTGTTACACACTCGCATCCACCTCATCACAGGATATGAGTTACACACACACACACACACACACACACACACACACACACACACACACACACACACACACACACACACACCTGTCATGTCTGGGATTAGAACTCCTACCTAACTAGTTTATTACACTACAGCACTATGCAGTTATAGTACGCACCACTGAGATTACTAGAGTACTCCTTCCCCAAAGGTGTATTTCACATTAGATGACATCAGCAGGACTGCCAACGTAGGGCATTCGAATTGTAGTGAGTCTGGCTAGCCTAAAATGCATTGCTTCCTACACAGACATTGAAACACATAAAAACATCCACAATTGACATGTGTGGGTATAGAACCTCTAACAGAGGTCTATATCACACTACAGCATGAAGCTGTTATAGGATGCAACATGGGGATTACTGGAGAACTTCTTTCCCAAAGGTGTATTTCACTGTGAATAACATCAGCAGGATTGCCAAAGTAGGGCATTTGAAATGTACTGAGTTTGACTAGCCTAAAATGCATTGCTCCCTACATAGACATTGAAACACATAAAAAACATCCAGAACTGCCACGGTTGGGAATAGAACCCTAGTAGAGTTCTATACCACAATACAGCAGTACACAGTTATGGCACGCGCTATGGAAATTAATGGGCTACATCTTTTCCCAGAAGTGTATTTCTAGGTAGATGGCATCAGAAGCCTTAACAAAGTAGAGCATTCAAATTGTATGGAGTGTGGCTACCCTAAAAAGCATTGCTTTCTACACAGAGTCAGACAGACACATACACAAACACATACACACTTGCCAAGTATGGGATTAGAACTCCTACCTAACTAATTTATCATACTACAGCAGTACACAGTTATAGGATGCGCTATGGAAATTACTAGGCTACCACCTTCCCAGAGGTGTCTTTCTAGGGGGATGACATCAGCAGCCTTGCCAAAGTAGAGCATTTTAATTGTAGGGAATGTGACTACCCTATAAAGCATTGCTCTCTACACAGACAGAGTCAGACAGACACATGCACAAACACACACACTTGCCAAGTCTGGGATTAAAACTCCTACCTAACTAATTTATCACACTACAACAGTACGCAGTTATAGGACACGCTATGGAGAATACTGGGCTACAAGCTTCCCAGAGGTGTATTTCTAGGTGGATGACATCAGCAGCCTTGCCAAAGTAGAGCATTTGCATTGTAGGGAGTGTGACTATCCTAAAAAGCATTGCTCTCTACACAGACAGACAGACACACACACACACACACACACACACACACACACACACACACACACACTTGCCAAGTCTGGGATTAGAACGCCTACCTATTTTATCACACTACAGCAGTGCGCAGTTATGGCACATGCTATGGAGATTACTGGGCTACAACCTTCCCAGAGATGTATATCTAGGTGGATGACATCAGCAGCCTTACCAAAGTAGATCATTTCAATTGTAGGAAGTGTGACTACCCTAAAAAGCATTGCTCTCTACACAGACACAGACACAGACACAAACACACACACACACACACACACACACACACACACACACACACACACACACACACACACACACACACGTTGTCATGTCTGGGATTGGAACTCCTGCCTAACTAGTTTTTCATACTACAGTAGTATGCAGTTATGGGAAGCACCACAGATATTACTGGGCTACAACTCTCCCAAAGGTGTATTTCACAGTGGATGACAGCAGGCTTGTCATAGTAGGGCTATGGGGATGGCAGTGTGTGTGTATGGGCCATAACCCATTCATCTAGAGGTTGACACACCACATGCAGGCACATACAGAGTCATATTTCACAGGTATGTGTATACAGCTGCTAGATGACTACTTCCTTGTACAGTCATGTTGCATACCTATCATGCGCATCACATAGTCTGTAATGATGACAGATACCAGTGGCCAGTATCTGCAGTGAGTGACATCTGAACCTCATGTGGTTGTGGCCTTTTGGCTGTGTGCTGGGTGGGACAGGCCTGGATGGCTCCTTGTCACAGTCACCCTCTTCCATACATCTATGTACATCTACCTTTGGCTTATGATAGTGTGTTGTCCTTTATATGTCTGTATTCCTATCCACTGTTTGTGCAAAGCATGAGTGATGCATACTGAGGAGTGTCTGCACTAACATCTGCGACTACTAGATATGTCTGGTCCACTGATGTTTGCAGACATGGCCTTTATGTGTTTAAGTGTGTGAGCATGCCCAGTATGACATTTCAGTATGATGTTGACTGACATTGCCTTCATTTCTCTAAGTATGTGAGCATGCCCAATATGCCCATCTGTATTGAATGTGTGGATCGAGTCCAGGTAGTTTGTTCTGCAATGCTGATCTTTGTGTTCTATACCTACAGGTAGCATGCTGTTTCTGCAGGGTATCCGTTGATCATTTGACATTGACTGTTATTACATTTCTGCATAGGATGGGGGGGCACACCTGACTATTTCTACATTTCTACACATGACTGGGGGGCACACCTGACTGTTACTACATTTCTACGTAGGACGGGGGGGGCACACCTGACTATTTCTACATTTCTACACAGGATTGGGGGCACACCTGACAGTTATTACATTACTATGTAGGATGGGGGGCACACCTTATACTTGTACACATTTACTATGACTGCACTGGTATGTCAGGTACTCCATTTCATTCTGTATTCTAACCTGCCGTGCTGACTAGAGGCATACCAGTGTACTACAGATCTTAGCTTTGGTTGCCCTACATATTAGTGTCTGACGTCCTACCCTTCAGAGCTAACATCCCACTCCCTGACTTGCTGTAGTCTGCCTGTGTAAGCCTGGGGGGGAGGTTACCCATAGCCATAATTCAGGGGCCATAGCACAGGGTCTCCTTGGGTTTGTCTACACCTGTCCTACTGGTTGAGACTATTGTTGGGTATGTGAACCTCCCTGACTGGCATGTGTGAGTCATATGGCACACGTCACCCAGCACATTTCCTGCAGTGGGTTTTGTCACCCTGTGTAGTACTGGCTACTGTGGTGACTCCAGTATGTGTTACAGATGTCATGGTGCCACTATGGGTGTAAACTTTCTGGTGCCATAACATTCAGCCACCCAATTCCCTTGCATGCTCACATCCATACCATAGATACAGGTAATGACACATTCTACTCCATTTGGCAATTGGTAGGTTGATTGACTTACCTTGTAGGTGTGCCAGGATTTTTGATGGTGCTGGAGGGCTGCCTATGTAGGATGCACATAGTAAACTCCCTATACATGGTTGAGCACAGGTAGTGTCATGTTTGGCATCCCTTTTACTGTATGTGTGAGTCAGAGAGAGGTGTCATTCCCTGGGTCCCTACTGTGTCAGTGTATGTGCTATGCATTCTCCCTTTACTGTGGCCTCAGCATACTGGGCATGCCTCCATCTGCCTACTGGGGCAGGCTCAGATTGTTCCTCCTCCAAGTCACTGTGTGACTGTGCAGGCCTTGGCATTGGTGGGGGGCTTTGTGGCCCTGTCCCGTGCTGTTCCTGCTGCAGCTGTTTCCGCAGGATCATATTGTGTAGCATGGCACATATAATAACAATTTGGGTACATGTAGCTGGTGAGTACTGCAAGGCTCCACCAGATGTATCCAGACACCTGAACTGTGATCTGAGCATCCCAAACATACGCTCTATTATAAGTCTGGTCTGTGCATGTGCTTCATTATGGCATTCTTGTTCAGGTGTGTGTGCATTTCTGATGGGTGTCATCAGCCATGGCTCCAATGTGTAGCCAGAATCCCCCAGTAGGTGACCGTAGGGGATGTCCGCATTGGCAAATCTCTGGTACAGCTGCATCAGATGCCAAATGTGGGAATCGTGATAGCTTCCAGGGCAGCCAGCACACACATTCATTATAATGCCCTGGGCATCACAGACAACCTGGCAATTGATGAAGGGAATGACCCTGTGGTTGATGTAGGCCCTGCCCTGATCACTGGGCGGTGCTTTGATGCATATGTGCATGCAGTCTATAGCACCCACTACCTCAGGGTATTCTGCTATTTGGTGGAAGAGATGCATATTGCTGGCCAACACCTCATGGGTGTTGAGGAAATATACGTGTTCACTGGCATGTGCTGACATGGCATCCAGGAACTAGTCAAATACTCTGGATGCTGATGCCTGTGAGATCCCCATGATATCCCCAGTTGAGCATTGGGAGGTACCTGTGGCTAGTATTCCTTGGTCTACACATACCTTGGTATCCACTGGGATGGGTTCCCCTCAGTCAGTTTGGTGTGTCAGGTGTGGCTGGCGCAGCTCAACAATTTGCTGTAGGAAGTCCCTGTCCACCCTATAGTGCTCCACTATCTCCAGCTCATGTAGCCCCTGGTAGGTTACCCTGGGTCTGTACACTCTTCTCCGTCTCCTCACTGTGGGTTGATCAGCATCACATCTCTCACCACCCTCAGCCTCTTGCACATGTTGTTCTATGTTGCCTGCTGCAGCCCCTCTCATTTTGTAGGTTTGTATGTTAAAAGTTCCCTGCTTGTATACACCGGTGGTATAGAGTGTGGGAAAAAACAGAGGGGAAGGTGTTTACATATTTTATAGTAGTGTTCTGGGCTGGGCTGGTCTGCTGCCTGTGTAATTGGCTGATTCTGATACATTTCACCTGCCAGCTATGCTAGTTCACTTTGATTACCTTCCTACTGCTGTTTTCCCTTCCCATTGCCTTCCTGATTAAGCCCAAGGGCACGTCGTGCAAACAGAGTGCTCAAATGTGCACAGTGCTGTTATTTCTGGTTTAACTTTTTTCTTCTTCCTTTAAAACCCGGTGCGCAGTGCGCACACCCGCTTAGGCAATGTAAAGAGTGCTAGGCAGATTCAGACACTCCCCCTAGCGTAGCTGTGGTAAGCTAGGGGCAAACCCGAGCCACAAGGCTCCAATCCGCTTACGTATGCCTGACACACCCCCATGATGTCAGTTAACTCCTAGGCTTGCACCAAGCTATTCCTTCTCTTACACTGTTGGGACCTGACTAGCATGCTGGGGAAAACTGGGATTCACTATCATTCCCCTCATTTGCATAGGATTGCCTACTAATGCATAGTTACATGTCTCACACTGAGCCTCCCCCTTTAGCAACCACTACTCACTGCCCATGTTGTCTTCTGCCTGCCATTGACTTGCATGGCAGAATAGTGATTTTAGTTAGAATGCTTAATTTAGGTTTATTTTGTTATTTTCCCCCCGATCCTGTTTTGCGCGCCACTGCCCTATGCTTAAACAGGTGAGATTGGCTAAAAAAATAAAAGTTAATTTTTTTATTTTTTTGCCTGTTTGCAATGCCAATGGCTTTATACTTGGCCAATGGCATGCTTACTAACTGATATGCAGCCTTTATATTCAGCTGTCACAACTCCATTTTGGATTTTCCTGAAATGTACTCAGTTACTAACCGAGTACATTTCTGCAGATTGCACTAGTCCTGGCATGACTGGTTGCAAGCTTCCTGGATCACAAATTCACCTCATTTGCAGGGATTTCTCCTGCAAATGTGGTGATTTGCTTACAGGGTCTTAGTCTGTGCAGGACTAGTGCAGGGGTGCTTCTGCACTCCCCTGCCTGCTAGAGCTCCTGCACTGATCCTGCACACCATGCAAGGCATAGAGAATCTGGGGGACTTTCTCCTTTCTTTCAGTTTGTTGTCATATTTGCATTTTGTGAAGGTAGGAGTTTCTATGTGGTGTGGTTAAATAATACTCAAGTCTGTAGATTTGTTTTGGGATACTGTAGAGGCTCTAATCCAGATGTACACCAAAGTGTTTTTTATGTTTTCTATGACTCCTTTGTGTATAAGTGTTGGCTACACATTTTATTAATACACTGTTATCCTACTGCTGCATTAATGTGCCTACTCTCTGTTGGGAGCACTGTCTTGTACAGAACTTGACTGCATAATTATGATGACAAACCAAAGAATGACACAACACAAATATGTGCAGAAAAGAACAGTAAGCTAATCTCATAGCATGCCTGTGTATATAGCACTGTCTCCAAATGTCCAACCCTATGATTCATTATCAATAGTGCTGGCTTCAAGCAAAGCCTACACGATTACAGCACGTTAGCTCAATGAGTAGCTGCAATCATTGAATATGCATGCAGCTCATCTCACTTACACATTTCCAAGCATTGTTTTCTGGCCAGCAGCAGCATTGGTGACCATGAAACAGTGCTAAGGTGCATGAGCACACAATGGAAACAAACCTGTAGGAAAACTTATTTTGTGAGCACAAGCAGACAGCTTATACAAAGAAACAAGCTGAGTACAACACATGATGCAAGGGGTGTTAAATGAGGAGAATGTATACAGAATACAATGTTAATAGTGCAGACAAAATGATCGATTTTAACAATTGGCTAAAATTTTGGTGTCATTCAAAGGGGATCCAGTGTCTGTCAGCCTGGGATGACATGTTCGACAAGCCACATTGCTTCACTAGGGACGGCTTGCACCTGTCATCACTGGGCTTTCGGATATTGGCAAAGGCTCTTGCCACCCCCATAGTGCCTTTTTTAGGCAAGGCTCAAAAGTCAAACCCACCCCCATAGACAGCACAAGGAATAAGAAACTAAGGGTAATGCTGCTAAATGCCAGAAGTCTTAACCTGAAGATGCATGCACTCGAAGCTCTCCTCAGTATGGAGAACATCGATATCTGTGCAGTGACAGAAACCTGGTTCAAGGCTCCAGAGAGCACCCCGCACTACCAGGCTATACCTCATATCATGCTTTTCGGCCCCAAAACCCGGACCGAACCACAAAAGGAGGGGGAGTTTCCATATTTATCAATCCACACCTCCAGGTTAGTGGCATTGCACAAAGTATTGGAGACCATCCATGTGCAACTAACAGTGGGCAAGACTGCTTTTCAGTTTATAGCATCCTACAGACCACCCTCTCAAAGTCAGGAATCCCACTCGGCTTTCCTGAAAACATTGGAGAACATGAAGATCTCTCTGAACACCATTATATTGGGTGACTTCAACTACCCAAACATTGACTGGGAGCACTACTCAAGCCCCAGCACCTTAGCCCAAAGGTTCCTGGAAATTATAAACTCAAATGCTATGGAACAACTAGTCACCACTCCCACAAGAGGGGACAACATACTAGACCTGATCATTACTAACATGGGGACTCTATGCTCCACACCAGAAGTATATCCCTCATTGGTAAGATCAGACCATAAATTAATTTCACTGGATGTCCACATCCCGACCCCACCCCCAGCCCAGAAAACCACAGTGAAAAACTTCTCAAAAGCGAACTTCTCATTTCTCAAAACTGAAGTGGAATCCTTCAAGGCCCCAGGGCCAGTGGAAACTATGGCCCAAACTGCAGAATCCTATATAAACGCATTTTACGGACATCTCCAGGAATGCATGGATCATGCTATCCCAAACAAAACCAAGACCCAATCATCCAAAGGCAGGCGTCCAGTCTGGTGGACCCCTGCCATAAATAAACTGTACAACAAAAGGAGGAAGCTACTACATGATAGAGCAAAATCCCTAATAGGGAAGGCATCTCTGATCAGTACTAGCAAAAAATTACGATCCCTCATAAAATCCTCCAAGGCCAGCTTCGAGAGAAAAATTGCACAGGACACCAAAGACAATCATAAGGCTTTTTTCAGTTATGTTAGAAACCTGGGATGCAACTCCCAGACTTGTTCTGAGTTGATTCTAAATGACAAAAAATACACTGAACCCACAGACATCGCCAATATCCTGGCAGACAGGTTCAGTGCAAACCCCCCCCCCCAAAAGAGCAAGTATCTATCCTGGCAGAGGGCTGCCTCCCAAACATCTGTGATGCTCAGGTGAAGGCTGCCCTCTCCAAAGCAAAAAACACTGCTTCCGTGGGACCAGATGGCGTCCCAGGTTGCGTCCTACATGAACTCCAAGAGGAACTAATCCCTCAAATAAAACAGCTATATAATCTCAGCCTCACTACAGGATATGTGCCCACAGAATGGCATACAGCAACAGTGGTCCCACTCCACAAAGGTGGAGCCTCTACGGACCCTGGAAACTATCGCCCCATAAGCCTGACTAGCTTAGTCTGCAAGGCTATGGAGAGGATCATCATGGAGCTCATAAACAAAGACATTGGGGACCTACAGACACTAGATCCTACCCAGTTCGGCTTTGTCAAGGGCAGATCCTGCCTTTTGAACCTGGTTGACTTCTTCAAAACAGTCACCAAAGCCATAGATGAAGGGAAGGTAGTCCACACAGCCTATCTGGACCTTGCAAAGGCATTTGACACAATACCCCACTCGGGCATCATAGATAAGCTATCCAGCTTAAATATAAACCCCTATGTCACAAGATGGGTTGCAAACTGGCTCAAAGACAGAACCCACAGAGTGAGAGTTGCTGGAGCCATGTCCGACTCGAAACCGGTCACAAGTGGTGTCCCACAGGGTTCTGTCCTGGGACCACTCTTGTTCGGTATATACTTTTCCGAGGTACAGGCAAATGTGGGAGGGCTATGGCTCACCAAGTTTGCAGATGACTGCAAACTGGGCGCCATAATCAACTCTCCAGCTGACACAAACATCCTTCAAAAAGGTCTCACAGAGACAGATAACTGGTGCCAGCGCCATGGTTTAAAGCTAAATGCCAAAAAATGTATAGTCATACCCTTTGGCAAAAACAATGTGCCCACAAATTACCACATAGGCGGAAACCCATTAAGTACAGAGAAAGTTTTTAGGGACCTGGGGACCCAAGTTGATAGCAATCTCTCCTTTGAAAACCACATTGCCAAAGTGGTTAGAAAGACCTTCTACATAGCCCACCTCATCACGAAGGGTTTCACATCCAGATCAAGAGAGGCAATTGTGCCCCTTTATTCATCCCTCATCAGGCCCATCATAGAATACAATGCCCCTTTTGGGATGTACCTTACCCAACACCTGCAGCAATTAGAAAGACCCCAAAAGTATCTCACCAAGAGGATCAAGGGTCTCAAACAGATGCCATATGCTGCTCGGTTAAAAAAACTCCAGCTCTACTCAGTTGCATACCGCCTACTTCGAGGCGATCTATGCCTGACATACAAAGCTATGTCAAATCCAGAATTAATGGACATGCTCCACCTCAGTAAATCTAAATCCCTTAGAGCCACATGCTCGAGGGACTTGAACCTCAGCACAGAAATAAATAGAACTTGCTGGAGGGACAGGTTCATAACCCAGAGGCTCCCTTCGCTCTGGAATAGAATTCCAGTTCATGTGAGGCAGAGCACCTCACTGAATCTCTTCAAGAAGAATCTCGATAGGTGGATGGGGGATCGTAGGTTTGTCCCAGGGATTACTCCCATGTCACTATTAGACAGAGGCACAGTAAACTAAACCTTAAAAAGGGCACAGTATACTCAAATCAAGGGGTGGCGTAAGCCATACAGAATCGGGCTAGGCTTATAATTGCCCCAGGGCAGATAGCCTAGTATGAACCTATGAACCTATAAGTATGAGGAGAGGGTAAATGGATCAAATGTATGCAGTTAATGCAAATATTATGTCACAAACAACCATTTTAAACAGAAGGACATCCGTATTGCTGTAATAAAACATAATCCTGTTTCCAATTTTTTACCCATCTTCATAACAAATGGACATGCTAAAAATGTTTGGGAGAGGAACACAAAGCAACATTGTAATAAAGGGGAGTAAATGTGAAATTAATGTTCATAACATGCCAATTTGAGATAACAGTTAGCAAGGACAGTTGGTACAGTAGGTGCTATTTGTACACAAAAAAGTTATTGAATATAACATGTATATATAGGGAATGTATGTGTGATAACTGACTGCAGTACTGCTTTCTCCACTTCATTCTGTATAACCAGGAAGGGATAAGCCATACAGTTGTTGTGTCATGCACACCAGAAAGCATCATATTTTACAATTTGTTGGCATTTGACAGCCATAAACAGAGGATATATTTCCTTGCATATGTATTAGATAAGCATGCGTTTTATATTAATGTACATCATAAACAGTAATATAATAGCACTCAAAATATACAAGTGACAAGTGGTAACACAGATCTGATGACATTGAACTTCAAGGTCTCTGTTTGTAGATGGAGAGCATCTATTGCATGATTGTACTAGGCATGCTCACAAGAAATTACAGTGAACAGTGTCATAACAGTATGTAAACAACACAAACACACAAGTAAGTGTCCTAACACAGGCCCAATCACACATAATGATGATCTTGCATAATGCCATACAGTAAGAAGTGTCATGTAAGTCATTATGCCCTATAAAGATGTACAGTGTGAAGAAAGCAATCAGAGTAATACATAAATGATCAAAGGAAGACATGCAATACAGTGCATTCTTATATGGAAATCTAGTAATGCTTGTGAACAATCAATGACCTTTTCAACATCTGCATCTTGACAGACTTGAACACATGCCAAGACAGATATCAGAAAGCTGTGTATCAACCTCTAACATGACAGTGATAGTTATACTATGTGTGTTATGGCGAACATGCTTGATGGACCTACAGCACTTCCATATTGCAATGGGTATGGATCCCTACCCTGGAGATTGATGCCTTAAAACTATTGCCCTCTGACTATGCAGTAAAGCCACTCCTATCTGACATAGTTACGTGACAGACAGCTGTTTCCAGATTCAAAATCCTGCCTATCATACTACACACTCTACAGAGCTGTGTATTGACTATGTATGTCACATGACATAGCAATGGATCTTGTCACAAACACATGAAATTAATGTGGGAAGTAACAAAGGACATTTGAGGAGGATTTGTACAGTTTGGTATTGTCAGAATCATGATAAGGAGGTAACTATGTTAATGTTTACACTACTGTGAGCAGTGCAATGTCAATGTTTCTTGGCCAAGAAAGCTGATCCTGTTGTTTTGTACAACAACATCGCCCTTGATTGAACCGCACTCTCTCCATGTAGATATGCTGTACATATCATTACATAATGCATGTGCCACAAGAGCAGTCATACTGTGACAACAACTGTTTCACTGGCAGGAAATTATAAACTGACTTTATATTACTTCTCCAAAGTAAAATATAAGAATAATAGCTTCATGCAGTGTTATCTGTGTAATATCAGTGCATTCATAGAATGTTGCCCTTTGCTGGAATTGAACAGAAAGCTATGTGAGTTCACCAGCTAATGAGATGCATATGAATTCACATGTACCACAGAGGAAATGTTAGCAAAGCTGTAAGACTCCACTTATGTGAAGATATTACATCATATGATTATGTTGCAAACAAATTCTATGAGATAAAAGGGATGGATGCGGTTTTTCACACTGTGAATGTACACATTATAGCAGTTGTGGATGTCTTTCATGCATGCTCAACAGCATTATGACACACAGTAGTTACAGTCAGTCAATGTGTGTTTTGAACACCTGACTGTGTGATGGCAGAAGCTATGTAATATTGTGAAGAATGAACGTGCCACAATGCAAGTGCTGTTACAGCTGTGAGATATTTGGGGCTTTGAAGCTGTGACATCATGTTATTGGTAAAAGGGATATGTGTACCTGTAATTTCATGGAAAACTATTGCTATATGTCTCTTTTTCACATTGTCTGCTGCTAGCTATACCCAAACACACTTGATGTGTAATGTAATCATCACTGTGACAGGCGAATGATGCACAATGTGTATATAATCACAGACTCTAACAGATGCCTTACTGAGACAACAACATACAGAACATTGTCTGATGTCTTCATAGCAAATGAAAAGCCCTAGCAGTTCTCATGGGAGAGCCAACTGTCATCCCATGGCATCACCATAATTATGCAATAAAGCATTTATTTGTGGAAAATGAGCAAAAATTCTTGTAATAAGTATCCCAGCCATACCTATACACAGTAGATAGCTGGATTACAACACTGTTACCTACATGCTTGTTCACACTGACACAAGTGAGTCTAAAGAGTAATGACTGGATTTGAACAGATAACCTAGGATCACAAGGTACAGAAAACTGCCTGAACTGCACACACCACATGAGATATTGCTTTACAATTGTGATAGTACACATTTGTATGTTAGACATCACCATGTTTGCAGTAAAGGTGGGATACAGGGATATTGGAAAACTCATCCAGGTTAATTTTATTCCCATTACTGAAAGTTGATAAAGCCATTGTTTAGGAAGCTGTATGCCTCTGATATTGCAGCCACACATACACACACACACACACACACACACACACACACACACACACACACACACACACACACACACACACACACACACACACAAGTTCACCACTGTTTGATTTTCACCTCCTATCTATCTAGTTACACAATCTAGCTGGAAGCACCACAGAAGAGCCTGACTCTTAAGCAGAGAGAATGCACTTATGAAAGGATGATTTCATCTGTTTGCTACACAGAAGATGTTTGTGGTAAAAGTGAGTTGTGAGGATGGTGGAATACTCACACAGGTTAAAGTTTTCCCATTAGTAAAAGTTGATATAGCATGTCTTTTCAAGAAGCTATCATCATCAACCACCTTTTTACCCCTTACTCTCTTCTGAGGCCTCTCCATCACCACAGTTTCCACACCATTTCTAACCTGTCCTCCTCGTACTGAGTAGAAGACTCTGGATCACAAGCCAAGTGGCTTTGCTGCACTGCTTTTCCAGCTTGTGTCCTGGATACATAAGATGTCCAGCCTCATCCTTACCATCATGTCATCCACTTCAGTTCTTAGCTCATGTTTTGTATGTTGATTGATTTTATGTCCAGCTTTTTCACTCAACACAGCTATCCCAGGTAACCCAAGTCAGCCAGTAGCTTATTGACCAAGAGCTGCTGGGCTTTATGGTGGACACACACACACTGGCCAGTAGGGGCATATATATGGGTCCCTACTGTAGTTCAAAGTTGGCTAGGTCCTCAACCCACTTATCCCTAGCAAATACTGCTGCTTTGGTGACATTGTTTAACACAACCAAATTACCTAGATCTAATTTGTAAACCATCACGTGGCTAGCCCTGACACAGAGCACAGTCTGTGATCTGTGTTCTCCTGTCTTGAGAATGTTTCACTTTTTCCTTAGAAAGTGAACTTCATTGCTATGGATTGTTACCAGTCTAGAGTGTACACTGGAAAAGGGCATGTAAACAATGAAGAAAAAAGAAAAATATATATTTAATAAGGGGAAACATTATGAAACAAGAAGTTAAATTTCACAGTTGTGATATTTCCTCATTTTTTGTTGTCTTCCAACATGAACATATACTCCTCAAACATCAAAAGATTCACACAAACAGCATCCTCAGAACACCACTGTATTCTCAACACATTCTTGAGGTTATTACCAGTATATGCCATGGACACCTGTTTATCCTGTGAAGAAAAAATGAGGTCATGTATACTCAAGATGTGGCATAGTATCAACTGATGTTACAGATGCAACAGAACCCAGTTCTGAACTTTGTCTTGTGTAATTCACATTTAGATGTGTGGGTGCCTGTGATACTGGCAACAGGGAAGCTAATATTTCCTCACATCATATCAAATAAATTGTAACACTGCAGCTCTTTTCTTCTCTTTATTTTGTGAACATAGTTCCCTTATCTCTGCTTCTCTAACAAAACTGCTATGTGATTAGCCTTGTAGTTGATATATGTTTAAATGAGTAAAGTGCTTCCTTGGAATTGCAGACACAGTGTGCTCAGAGGCAAAAACTGTGGTCACAAACAATTCATATAAATGTTATGAATGTTGCTCTCCAAAGTCAATGTACCCAAAAACTTTCTTGCAAGTTCCTTCTCTCTGACAAAACCTGGGTAAATGTACATCATAGAGGACTGACTGTGAAAACCTGATTGTTACTGCAGTCAGACCAATCATTCACACACAATAGCTCTTAATATATAACACTTCTCAATGCTCATCCTTCTACTGTTGGGGCATGTGCACACAATTATATAGGTCATTATACCATTTTTACCTGCCCTGCACTTAGAGCAGATTGTGGGATTCATTAATGCCATTGAATTCACACTCATTTTTATACGCACGGTGCTGAGAGAACTGAATCTGTACTATATAAAGGTAATCATATAGGTAAGGAACTTCTATCATAGTAGGGAGACTGTTTTGATCCAGAAAGCTTGATACTGCTACTTGCTTAGTAAACTTTTTGCTACTTTCACAACTGACTTTCTGCAAATTTATATTGTTTTCTAAAAAATTGATGTATTTTAACCTTAGTTATGGATTGCATTTCACAATTTAAGTATTGCTTTACTGTCCACATTATTCTCAGTAGCTGTTTTTCATTAGCTGTTGGCATAGGCATGTATACAACTTATTTCTTGACTTTGAAGGATTTTTCTAAATAATGTTGACATTTTAATGGGAAATTCAATCTGGGAAACTACCACTTAGTGCAGAAGACTGTTGTATTACTTATTATCAAGATCATGTTTTTTTTGCATTATCAGCACAGACAATTATACTAAGCCCATTTTGTATACTTGGCTGCCCTCCATGAAAGTGGATATCACACAAAATTGTTAACCATTTTCCCATAACAGGTATACATTATTTTTGTTATTGGTGTAATGTACTGCAGGGTTACAGAAATGTTTGTCCTGTTATGAATTTGTTATTAAGTTCTTTCTTTATTGTGTATGGGTGGATATGTGTGCGTGTGGGGGGTCTGTATTAAGTTGTACGTACTCATATGGAGCCTTCCTTTTTTATGTATTTTGTGTATGATGGATGGATATAGTCATAGATATTTTGGAGGTTAACAATCAGTTTTGTTTTACTTATGCATTTTTTTCTTTGCTGTTATGTTTCCTTTCATACAGGGCTATGGAGCCCATAAAATCTGTACCCCGTAAACTGCCATACACTGATGCTGAGAGTGATGTGATCATTTAGGCACTATGTCTCCATGGGTCATTCCTTTTACCATATCTGGGAGCAAGTGGTCAATGATGTGAATGCAGTCAGAGGGTGTGGATATACATACCGCAAAATAAGACATAGGCCAGTACTATGATCACAGCGGTCATATACTGGACAGCTGAAATTGGCTGTGAATGCATGGCTATGAGGTGGTGGTCCTGTTACTGAGCCATCACTGACTGAAACAGTTGTTCCTGTCCACTGTCTGAGATCCAGACAGAGACAGCTCATCACAGGGCTCACATAGAATTATTGAGGTAGGGACTGACACAGAAGACAACCCAAGTGCGTCCACTGCAGTACTTTAAGGTATGCAATATAATTAAATAATTCTCACTGAAGCTGAAGAGGCTGGCATCAAATACTGAAACAATACTAATTTAATGAACTTTAATCGTACTTTGACTTAGGAATGGGGTCCATTCCCATCATGGTATTAGAAACCCAAAAGATTTGGCGAAATTAATAAAAAAGATTAACTTTAATCTTACCCTGACTTAGGAGTGGGTCCATTTCCATCATGGTATTAGAAACCCAAAAGACTTGGAGAAATTAAAAATGAAGAAAGCTTAAGATATTTATATATATATATATATATATATATATATATATATATATATATATATATGTGTGTGTGTGTGTGTGTGTGTGTGTGTGTGTGTGTGTGTGTATATATATATATATATATATATATATATATATATATATATATATATATAAATACACACACACTCACACATAGAGAGAGAGAGAGAGAGAGAGACAAACATGGGTGGGATAGAAGAGTTATTGAGAGACAGGAAGAAGGAGAGGGCAGGGGGTAGTCCAGTGTACAGTAAAGATTTGTAGGAGATATGCCTTTTTCTGCAGCTGTAAAGTCAACTGTTTTCTGTTTCTTCTGTCATTGCCTTTGTGATGTTTATCACATGTGTTTCTTCTCCCATTTTTATACCTAGGCACTTCTGCTTCTGTTATTGCACAAGTACCTGCACATGGCAAGCATATCTTCTGAAATCTTATAAATGTACAAGAGGTAAATGTATGTGTAACTGAAAGTTATTTCTTTTAATTCCATTAGCATCTCTTAATTTTTAATATACATTTCACATAATATAAGTTTGATCTTTCTTTATTCAATTTTTTTGTGTTTCTTACTTTTTATCATAGGTGATCTTGCCAGTGGCACTGTGTAATTCCTTTTGCCTGATGTTAAGAGTATAGGTAGCCTCTGATAATAGTGGAGATAAGACACAGTCTGGGAGTGCAGACATCAGTCTGACATTAAGATTGTGTCTCCAGCATCTCCTGCCCCTATTTCTGATACAATCAGTATACCTGATCATACCCATGACACAAAGACCTCAGACATAGGAGAGGATGAGGGAGATACAGTTGGTCAGGGTAGTGTGTTTACCCGAGTTGCAGAGGTGGTTGCTTCTCCCCATAGCCACTGTTAGGGTGATGTGCCACACAGATGGGTGGGTAGAGGTGTGGGAGGAAGCCTGATGTTGGTGTGTGCATACGTGCCACATGACATATGTGTAGGGCAATCACTTGGCTGAAGGCACATTAAAAACCAAAAACCCAGGCTTGCCAGGTCCCCCAGAGAAATGTTGAACAAAAAAGGAGTTAAGGAAATAGAAATAATAATTTAATAAAAGTTAAGCATTTTCATCCTTCTAAATATCAGGACCTGATCAGAACTAACAAGTATTAAACAAATGCCACCTTTTATAATAATTCAATTAATCTCATGACATTAATTCAACAATAAAATTTTGAGAAATACAAAACCTGCTTAATGTCGTACTTGTGCAAAGTACAGTGGCCAGCTGTAATGCTTGATGCACATTACTGGGCAAAATCCATAGCTGCATATTGCAAACATCACCCATAGGCTATTACTGGGGTCTATATTACAACATTGAATGGTTAAAACAGCGAATGATGTTTAATCAACCCTATTTCAGTGAAAGCTGAAAATGTGGACACCTCAGAATGACGATTTCTTTCCTAGAGAAAGAAATCACTGCTCCAACCAAAGAAAAAACAGTAAACAGTTTTGAACACATACACACATACCTTAACCCTAATTCTACCCCCCCAAATAAAAGTAAACAGCTGAAAACACATATGCACTTAACTCAACCTTACATCTAATGCAAATAAAAGTAAACATTTCAAACCATATGCACTTACCTTAACCCGCACCCTAACCCTAAAGTCAGTAACTGTTGCACATTTACATAAACATTTCCAAACACATACACACTTACCTTAACACTAATTCTACCACCCAAAAACAAAAGTAAACAGCTAAAAACACATATGCACTTAACTCAACCGTACATCTAATGCAAAAAAAACTAAACAGTTTGATACATATGCACTTACCTTAACCCGCACCCTAACCTTAAGGTCAGTAACTCTTGCACATTTACGTTCGGGAGCTATACCGGATAAGGGAATCTCTGAGACCACACTACAGTGCAGAACACAGCAAAGTAATGAAGTGGTCAAGCAACTTCTTTCCCACGGAAAGAAATCACTGAACAGACGCTTCGCTGTTTTGCCTGTTCGCTATTTAGGTGTTGATGAAAACGCATTCGACAAAATGCTTTTTCATCATTCTAATAGGAACCCTATTACTGATATTACTATACACCTGGGACATATGTCACCTTAGGTACAAATGAGAATTTGCATATCATGGTAATCATTTATATAAATGTATTACCTTTTCTAGTCAGGTTCCAGACTTACCTTATTAATACTTCAGATACAAGATGTCTCCAGGGGGGAAGGTTGCCTCTCTCTGATGCTTAGAAAATACATCTGTTACATGGATAAGAACAGACTGTACAGTTTGGTAGGTATCTAAGGCTCTTATACCTTAATTTAGGTATTCAGTGGGTGTGCAAACTATGGCATATTGTGCACACCCACATCTGCCAGCACCACCTGCAGCTGGTGGTTTTTCCTTACACTCCATATATGTATCTGCTGGATCTTCTAGCCCTGCCTATGGTACTGGTAACTGTGATTCTGCACTAGTTAGCCTTGTTGAAGCTGTTTCCTAAGAATGATATTGTGCAACATGGAATAGACTGTGAGTATTTTTGCAGAGGTTGCTCTAAGTTGGACTGCAGGATACCTCCTGAGGTATCTAGACACCAGAATCTTGACTGGAGCAGGCTGATTACACATTCTAGGATATTTCTAGTTTGAGCATGGGCAATGTTGTAAACTTGCTCAGTGGGGTTGTGTGGGTTTCTCAGTGGTGTCATGAGCCAGGGCTCCAATGCATAACCTGCATCTCCCACTAGATGCCATTGTGGAAAGTCACCCCTAGCAAACACCTTGTGTGCAGCTCACACATGTGCCATATGTGTGAGTCATGAGAACTGCCTGGGTACCTGCACAGATATAGTAGATGATCCCTTGGGCATGACAGACAGTCTGACATTTATAGAGTGATATCCTTTCCTGTTAAAGGACCTCCTTCCCTGTTCAATGAGAGGGGCATTTATTTCTATGTGTGTGCAATTTATGACCCTCAAAGCTTCAGGGAAGTGTGCTATTGCACAAACTTCCTGCATGGTTCTTGCTGTTTCCTCTGGAGTGCATGGGAAATATACACTGTATGGTCACTTGCATGTTGTTGCTGCATTTAGAAACCGATGTAATATTCTGGAAGCTGAAGCCTGTGACACCCCTAATATATCCCTGTGGTCTCTGAAAAGTACCTCTAGCTAGTGCACATAAAGCTACATATACCTTTATTTCCACTAGGATGGGTTCCACATGATTTCCCTTGGGCCTCGGGTGAGGGAAGTAGAGATTGCATATTTCCTCTTGTGTTTCCCTGCCCATGCAGTATCACTCTACAATTTCTATGTCATGCAGTCTATGGTAAGTCAAATGGAGTCTAAATACCCTTATTCTTGGCCAAGGTCTGGCAGCAGCAGCACCTTGAATTAAACCTGTTGCACATACAAGTGAATAATGGCAGCAACAACTGTTAACTTTTTTTTTCTAAATGCAGTCTTGGCTGTAATCCAAACAGTTTTGGCTTTAAAGACAATGAAGTATAAGTAATTGCTTTATAGCTTCCTGAACAGGTTTGCCATGTTGTATTGATTAATTAGAGCATAAACTGGCTACTTATGCTGCTATTAGCATATTCTGTTGTTTACTCTTGTTTTGCAACTCTGCATTAAGTGTAGAGCCATTTACTGAATACCATATTTAATGCTATTGTGTGCATGGCACTCACTGACCCATACAAGATAGTCATACTTACTGTAGCTATTAATGAATCCATCCCAAGTCTGTCCATCGCTTCTGTGTCATCAAATAAACCTTGATTCAAAAATATTGCCATAAGCCATGTTTCCACCAGCAATAGCATGCTCCATCCATCATGTGTTTCATAATACACATGTATCATACATATAAAGAGTGAAGGACTGAAACTGGTATGCAAATGTATAAATCATAACACATGAAACATGACCATAACACATATCTGCTCTGTATTCTATCAGAATCAGACATGGTTGTTATGTGTATACTGCTTATTTGCATGAAGATCGGCAGTGAGCACCACAGACCACTATTAATTCCCATTTTAAGTTCAACATCTCAGGGTATGATTATGCATGCAGTAATTTGCCATCAGCCATGCAAATGAACCTGCTACCAGTGTGCATCATGGATAGAGTAAAAAAAAAAAACAACTTCTGTATGTGCTACTGAAATTTTGAAAGTGATCTTGACTCAATTAATTCAGTCTGTTAATGGATGTTTGCACTCTGTTACAATGGTGTATAACATTTTCACACAATCTATCACTGTTATTCAGAAGTGCACTGTCATATATAGGAAGTATCTGTTTGTATCATCAATACACATTGTACAAGCATGAGCCAAGACAACTGACAGTGACAATATAAATGACTACTAATTGCAAACAAGCCTCCTGGTATGAACTGTTGTGGATGCCACTTGACAATCCACTGTTTTACAATTGTGATTGTCATTGACACCACATTCTGTGAAATAGCGGCATGGATTTCACAGTAACACAATGTACATAAAAGACAGTATATAGATGTTACCAGAGAAGTGTGTAATTACATGGGGCAAGCACAGTGCTGTAACGTTGGCATGCCCAGACACATACATGTACCAAAACATGCAGTGCACAGTAGCTGATCCTGCAAACAATAAAGATGTACTACTTACAAATCTTCATTTTCATATCATTAAAGTCAGATTTCTCCTATGACACTTGCAGGTAATACTGTATTGTCTAGAGCATGTAACTAGTTAGATAAGTGGTTCAAATCTGACAGTAGTGAATGTGTGTGTGTGTGTGTGTGTGTGTGTGTGTGTGTGTGTGTGTGTGTGTGTGTGTGTGTCTGTTCTAGTGACACGTAAATAAAATCTCAACACCAGATGCGCTGTGCCCACTTCCAATGAGCAGAAGACTTTAATTATGGATATATCTCCTGCTGCACATTATCCCACTTTTAATAGAAACATCTTCACTGCAACACACCAATGAGGTAATCCTGCCAAAAATGTACTCTCTCTACTTAAGAATTAGCCCTTTCCTGTGTGCTTGTGGCTAAAACTATGTTTTCTATATTGTGTAAATACTTAGGCAGGTGGTCAAATCTTTTTTTTTTTCAAAACAGGTTTATTGTTTTAACATATAAGAGAAATATCATAACAATTTTATACAAGTAATTAAAAATAGGTATTATTATAATATTCAACAAAACAACTAAAGTATTTACAAAGACATCCACTACAATCAGATCAATTAATTAAACTAAAATACCGTGCTATTGAAATTAGAATTTTTTTAACAAATTTTGTAAATTATCCCATATAATATAATATGATGTTTTTCTAGTTGTTCTCATTCTAATTGTGCTTATTTCCATATGGCACATTATATTCATAACATTTTTAAATTCATTGAACGAAGGAGGTGTATCTGAAATCCAATTTCTAGTTATTATTTTCCTGGCCACCGCTAGGATAGACCATAACAAGGGAAGCTTAATCTTTTTAACACATTGAGGTACAGGTGTGTTGAATAATATAAGAGTCTTAGAAATAATGAAATTATCTGTAAAAAGAGCCTGCAAAAATTCATTAATTGACTTCCAGTATTCTTTCAACTTCATACAGCCATAAAACATATGAGCCCAGTCAGCATTACTTTCTACATTACATCTCTTACATAGATTATCTTTATTATTTATTTTATTCATCACCAAAGGTGTATAAAAAGATCTATGTAAAAATTTCCATGTATAAAGTCTCCAGACAATGGAAGATGTAGTTCTATAAGCAGATTCCAATATATATTGTTTATCTTGTTGAGTTGGTGGGTCCCCATTAATAGAGGTGAAATAATTCCAGTATGAATCTACACTGTAAAAAGTTTCTTGTCTGATAATTTTATGTATATATGAAAGTTTACCTTTATCAGAAACTTTATGCTGTAAATTTAATATCAAGTAATCAATCAGTTTTGGAATAGATTCTTTAACTGTTATAGACATTAGATCTATTCTATCAATGAGATGTTGTCTAAAGATCTGAACCTCTAACCAGCAAGTTTCTCTTAGATCAAATTCTTGTTTTAAGAAATCTAGATTTTTAACTTTATTATCAGATATCAGCTGATACCAGTACTTTAGATCATTATCTATAGCTAAATGAGCTCCTTCAGAAGTAGATGACATAAGCATACCCTGAGTATACATTATAGGAATACAATAAAATTCCATTCCCTATACTTAGGGTGCATGAATATAAAGTTACGATAACTAATAATAATATTTAATGGGTAACAAACCATATGTTTAGGTGTAATAGGTGAAGTACAAAATTCCTTTAGCAACCACAACATGGAGTTATTTACAATCATATTTTTATGTGTTAAGGAGATTTTCATGAAGTGCATACTAATTAGCTCCCAATAATCTTTCCATTTTGCGATATATGACTGATCTATTAATAAAGTAATAACTTTTATAATAGAAGAGATAATATATAAATTAAAGTCTGGAAAAGAAATACCCCTTGAGACCAGCTATTAGTATGTTTCTTTAATGCAATCCTAGGTCTATTAGGTGCCCATAAGAAATTTAACATTAGTGTGTTCAGTTTCTTGATAATTATTTTGTAGGTGAAAGTATTATTGATTGTATTAAGTATAAAATCTTGGGGAATATTATCATTTTAATAATTGTAAGTCTCTCCTCCATAGTAAAACATATTATTCCAGGTATTAAAAGATTTTGTATATTAAGAAAACAGGTATTATAGTTATTATATATAATAGATTTAATATCTTTAGATAGTATTATACCTAAATAAGTTATCTGACCTGAATTGGGTACATATTTAGTAAAATCACTAATGAGAATATTTTTTCGTGTATATATAGGTAGTATTTTAGTTTTTCTTCATTGAATATTAAACCAGAAATACTTTTAAAATTCATCATTTTATCAAATAAAGACTGCATAGAAGAATTAGATCCTGCTGATGTAATTAGAACATCATCTGCTAAAAGTTGAATTTTTGATGTTGTATTTTCGTCTATTTCAAAACCCTCTATGTCAGTACTTTTTCTAATCAAATTAGCCCAAGGCTCCATTACTAAAGTGAATAATAGTGGAGAAAGTGGACATCCTTGCTTTGTACCTTTAAGAATGGGTATTTTTGTGAAACATATGTTCCTACCTTAATATAAGCCAGTGTTCCTTTGTATAAATGCTCAATTAAATTTACAAATGCATCAGAGAAGTTTGTGCATTTCAGTAAGGTAAACAGATAGTCCCAACTTACTGAATCAAATGCTGAACCTATATCAAGACTAATAAGTGTTAAATCTTTCTTTTTCCTATTTGCAAAATCAATTAATGTTAAAGTTCTTCTTATATTATCAAAAGTATTTCTATTTACAATGAAGCCCGTCTGATCTATATCTATAATGCCGGGGATGATTGTCTTCAATCTATCAGCAAAAATACTCATAAACATTTTATAATCAACATTAAGTAATGAGATGGGTCGATATGAAGAACATCTAGTTGGATCTTTATTAGGTTTTAAAAGTGGTGAAATAAATGTATATTGCCAAGATGGGGGGGTTATTAACTCAGTTTGGGCCAAAATAAAAACCTTATGTATTAATGAATATGTAGTTTTAGAAAGGATTTTATATATCTCTGGTATAATACCATCATTACCCGGTGCTTTGTTTGATTTAAGCTTATTTATTTGTGTAATAACTTCTGTATATGAAATACTCTTGTCCAATAGTTTAATCTGTTGTTTATTAAGCTTTTATTCATGTTTGTGGTTATAAACTCCTTTATTTTATCTTTAGGTTCCATGTTAATGTTGTTATGGTTAATCTTGTGAAAGTGATTTCTAAATTCATCCAGTATTTCTGGTATACTAGAAACATTCTTCTTTTCCTTAGAGAAAAGATTTCTTTGATATGGTTTTGTTTATTCAATCTTTTGTTTTATTTTTAAGTCTATGAAAGTATTTGGGGCTTATTGAATAAGACAAAACTTATATTTCTCTAAAGTTATTTTAACTTTATGAGTTAAAATTTCTTTGTATTTCTCATTTAGTTTGTTTATTTCTTCAATAACTTTCTTGTCCATAATATTTTCTTTATTATTATGTTTATAAGAGTCTAATTTACTTTGAATTTCTAACAATTCCTTATCCCAAGATTTCCTTTTATTATTATACCATCTGATACTTTGTCCATATAGATATGATTTTAAGGCATCCCAAACATAGACAATGGAGACTTCAGGAGTATTATTTATGTCTAGAAAATGTTGTACTTCTGAAAGTATATATTCTTTATAGTCTTTTAGCTGAGTTAAGTATGCTGGTGTCCTTTTGATCTGAACATTATGAGTATTTTTTATCATGAATTCAAAAACAATTGAGTTATGATCAGATATAGGACATGAAATGATTTTGGAATTAATTAAATCTGTTACCATCTGGTTAGAAATAAAGACCCTATCTATTTTTGAATAAGTTTTGTATCTGTTAGAAAAAAGGTGTATGGTAATGATTTTGAATCTATCTGATTATTAATATCATTCAAATGATAAGAATTAGCAAAATCATTTAAATGTTTTGCATTAGATGTAATTCTTCTTTTCCTTATAGTGGTAGTATTACTTTCATGTAGTATACAATTAAAATCACCAGCTAAAATAATATCCCCTATAGAGAATGATATGATCTTATCAATATGATGTTTCACTGTATTAATACCAATTCCAGGCATCCAATATACATTAATTGAAGTGTAAGTCTTCACATTAATTTGTATTGTAACCATACAAAACATTCCTTTGTCATCCTAATAAGACTTAATGGTTTTAGGAATGGGCATACTTTTATTCCATAAAATAGCCACTCCTCTTTTTTTCTGAGTGTGCTCTGAACTAACCAATACTGTATACTTATTAGTGGCTAGTTTATCAATATCTTTTTTCAAGAGATGGGTTTCTTGCAGGAAGACTAGATTGGCCTTGTGTAAATTAATGTATCTTATTAGGCTTGCCCTTTTACACGGATTATTCAATCCATTAATGTTTAAAGAAATTCCTTTTAAAGATGTCATTTGACATTTTTAAAACTCAAGAATCTTATGATCGAAATAACAAATAACAAGATAAATAATGTTACATCTCCTCTTTTAGGTGTACCTTTAAATATAGCTGTATTTATTAAATCTCTTATGGGATTTTGTATAGGATTCAATTTTGTTTGTAGTGACAATGAGTGTACAAAATATATTGTGGATGTCAAAACTATATACATATAACAATGAACAAGTGAAAATAATGTAAGGATTAAACCTTGCATCCAGCCTGGAGTTGAAAACTCCAACTTAGAGTAGTATTTACTACTCAAGTTAACCCCCTACCCTAGGCAGCAGTACCTCAGCTACCACCTTATCAATTTAATACTAGTTATATTTAACTGAGGTTAACAGTTTTCAATTCAATTATCTATCAAGACAAAACTACACATTTGGTAAAACAGCATCATATAAACTAAAATAAACTTTTTTTTTTTTTTTTTTTTTAAACTGTTCATACTACTATATAGATCTATGTAATATATAACACTTGTATTCAAATAGCATTCAAATAATCTTGATGTTAGAAATCAAGAGGAGAGAAAATTAGGTTCTAACATTCATTTAAATCAAAAACTTTGGCTAATATGATTCAGACATTACATATATTAAGATGCATCTATTTTCTGTCATGTGAATACTATTAACAGCTTCCAAAAAAATCTTGAATTGTTTGTATATGAGCATTTACTTAAACTCATTATTGTCAATAAAGTAAAATATTGTATTCATAAAAATTATTATAAATCATATTGCATAGTTATGCAAATTCTCAGAAACACTTGCATTATTAAAAAAAAAAAAAGCCATCACACACATACACACAGACACACACACACATACACACACACACATACATACACACACACATACACACACACACACACACACACACACACATATATATATATCTGATCTCACTGAGTTGTGTCTTTGTTGAGCACGATCCTACTTGCTGTCCCTAGAATAAATCTGTCTGCTTTATAGAAAATAATGCACAGCAAACACATTTTAGTAACCAGATTTTACAATCATGCTAACCTACTGCTTTAAAATATATCACATGACATTTCTTCCAGAATAGAATTATAAAATTGTTTATGCTTGTCAATCAGATGAATTAAATGAATTATAATAAAGTATATGTTTGGAACAGAAGTTTTTAACACAGATTATTATGCTGCTGTTAAGTAGATTTTCAAAAACATTTAAATAAATGTTTCATTTTCTATGCCTTCTAAAATAAGACATTTACTTACTACAAGAAACTACATCATTTAAACTCATTATAACTGACATATTTTATGAATAGAGTATTTTTCCTGAATCTGTGGTGTGTGAGTATGATAACTAGGTCAGAGGTTATACTAACTGCTTTCAGTTTCTCTGTGAGAATTCTGTGTGTTGAAGCTTTTGAAGTAGTTCATGGACACTGTGCATGAGACAGCCCACATCCCAGATTGTCTCCCTTAACATTTTGGCTGGAAACTTATTAAAACTTGTGACAAACATTCATTTTGTCAATAGAGTAAAATATTGTATTCATAGAAATTATTATAAATCATATTGGATAGTTATGCAGATTCTCAGAAATACTTGCATTATTATATAAAAAAAAAGCCATCACACTCACACTCACACATACACATACATACACACACACACACACACACACACACACACACACACACACACACACACACACACACACACACACACACATATATATATCTGATCTCACTGAGTTGTGTCTTTGTTGAGCACTATCCTACTTGCTGTCCCTAGAATAAATCTGTCTGCTTTATACAAAATAATGCACAGCAAACACATTTTAGTAACCAGATTTTACAATCATGCTAACCTACTGCTTTAAAATATAGCACATGACATTTCTTCCAGAATAGAGTTATAAGATTATTTATGCTTGTCAATCAGATGAATTAAATGAGTTATAGTAAAGTATATGTTTGGAACACAAATTTTTAACACATATTATTATGCTGCTGTTAAGTAAATTTTCAAAAACATTTAAATAAATGTTTCATTTTCTATGCCTTCTAAAATAAGACATTTACTTACTACAAGAAACTACATCATTTAGACTCATTATAACTGGCATATTTTATGAATAGAGTATTTTTCCTGAATCTGTGGTGTGTCAGTGTGATAACTATGTCAAAGGTTATACTAACTGCTTTCAGTTTCTCTGTGAGAATTCTGTGAGTTGAAGTTTTGAAGTAGTTCATGGACACTGTGCATGAGACAGCCCACATCTCAGATTGTCTCTCAACATTTTGGCGGGAAACTTATTAAAAACTAGTGACAAACATTCATTTAGTAGTGTAAATGTATGTAAACATGACAAAACCTTCACAATGTATTCCACAGACCATTACAGCCTCTTACTTCTTTTCAGAAAGAGAAACAAATTGAATCACAGCTTGCCATTAAATCTTCAGATATTTTGACTGGTTATGAAACAAAACATTATAACTGACATATTTTATAAATAGAGTATTTTCCTGAATCTGTGGTGTGTCAGTGTGATAACTATGTCAAAGGTTATACTAACTGCTTTCAGTTTCTCTGTGAGAATTCTGTGAGCTGAAGCTTCTGAAGTAATTCATGAACACTGTGCATGAGACAGCCCACATCTCAGATTGTCTCTCTTAACATTTTGGCGGGAAACTTATTAAAAACTAGTGACAAACATTCATTTAGCAGTGTAAATGCATCTAAACATGACAAAACCTTCACAATGTATTCTACAGATCATTACAGCCTCTATGTAAGTGAAATTAAGCCCAAAATTACCAACAAGCAATAAAACTCAACATTCTTCTCCCAACTCAATTTTCATACAAATCCTATTATTCACTGTGCCCACACAATCAAAATCATTTCTATATATTAATAAAGAAAAGAAAAAGAGAGTAGAAAATAAAAGGGAGTGAGGCAGAAATAAAAAAATGTAAGAGAAAGCTGTAAGAAGTATATACAATGGAATGTTACTTACTGTTTATATTAATAGAGTTAAAAATAAAACATATTATTTACTCTTATTTAGTTCTGATTATTATTAGTTAAAGCATAACAGATTATTTACAAACAAGCATAAGCAGTATAATCAAGAAAGTATAATTAGAAATAGCATTTGAAGAACTTATAAAAACTTTACAAGGAATAAATATGTTATTATTCTATTAATGATATTTTCATTACTGTTCACTCCCTGCCCTCCCCCACCCTTTACCCACTACATAATCTAAATAGAATGTCATTGTTTAAACAAAGAAAATAATAAAAGAAGGAAAAAAAAAAGGTAAAGATAAAAAAATGTATCAAATTACTAACCTTACTTCTTTTCAGAAAGAGAAACAAATTGAATCACAGCTTGCCATTAAATCTTCAGGTATTTTGACTGGTTATGAAACAAAACATTCCTTTGCACATAGAGAATAACTTTGATTAAATCTTTTCCAAAATATTTGTGGCTTTCTGAAAATGCAGGAACTATATTCAAAAAGATTAATAATGAACTAAAATGATGAGAGAGAAAAAAAACATATAACAAATCATTTGTTTTTTAGTCTCTTCTTCTTCTCTGAAGTCTTCCACGAAGCTTCAGTTGCCAATCTCTTTAATGAAGAACTAGCCCATTCCATTTCTTCTATTTTATCCAAAATCCTTTTTTCTTTGACAAACAGTGAAGCAGAGTCTAAATCATCGAAAACCTTAGGACCATCAGGAAGGAAGATTTTAAGCTTGGCAGGAAACAGAAGGTATGTTTTAAACTGTGCTTTTTAAGCTCCCTTATTAGTGGCAGAAAAACTTTTCTTTTAGCTATTACCATGGAAGAATAGTCATTGTCAAAACGCACAGTTGTCTCATTAATCTTAACAGGAGCTTTAGCCCAAGCAGATTTAAGAACCATCTCTTTATCAAAAGATGATAGAAATCTAACTATAACTGATCTAGGATATTTTTTGTTAGTATTAGCTATAGATCTATGTGCTCTTTCGATACCAAAAGAGAATGCTTCTGTTAAGTCTAAAGTTTTAGGGAGCCAAGTTGTTAAAAAAGAAGTAATATTGTTACCTTCAATATTTTCTGGCAGTCCAAAAATCCTAATGGTATTGCGCCTAGATCTATTTTCCATGTCATCCAGCTTTGTTTGTAAATGTGTATTTTGTTTCAGCAGAAATTCAATGTTGATTTCCTCTTCTTGGATTCTATTTTCCATGTCATTTACAGCTTCTTCTATGCCTGTCATCTGGATCTTCTGTTGTTGCAGGTCTGTATGTAACAGGTCTATTTGTTTTGTAGTTTTTTCTATGAAGGTGTCTATTTTAGTATCCATTTTATCCATTTTATCAGTAAGTTGCTGGATTATAATTATCAGAGACTGAAGTTTTTTCTTGATGCTGGAGTCTTGAGAATTTGTCTTACTGGAACTCATTTCAGACTGATAAACTGACAGGAAAATTTCCACAGTGATTTCTGACAGGAATATTGTTAAGATTTCCTTTCTTTTTTAGATATAGTTCAAGAACTATATAAAACAAACGTATTTAGAAAGAAAATTACTTCAAAAATTAATTTTTTAAGTAATTAATTCCTGTCAGTGTAATGAAATTGGTGGAGCTGAAGAAATCTGCTGCTATCCTGTGTTCATCCTTGGCCACGCCCCCGCAGGTGGTCAAATCTGACAGTGGTGACCTTGTGTGCATGATTTCAATGTTAGGTACATATAACTTAATCAGACATGCTGCTATCAACTTCTCCACTCAGGGAAGAATTTAGTCTAGGAGAGGACTTCCCATCTCATCTTTACAACAAACATATTCTCTGCAACAAACTAATGATGTCATTGTTTCATAAGTTCATTTTCTCAACATAAAAGTGACACTTCTCCTGTGGGGCTTGTGGCTTTCAACATGTTTTCTAGATTATGTAACTAGATAGGAATGAAGTTCGCATCACACAGTGGTTAACTTGTGTGTGTGTGGCTTCAATGTCAGTTACATATAGCTTCCTGAATAGACATGCTGTATCAGCTTCCACTTAGGGGAAGAATTTAAACTGTGAGGGAACACCCCCATCCACTTATCCCACTTTTACAAAAAACATAAGAGCATCATAAGCAAAAGACCAGCACTGGCAGAGTTTTTAGAAGAATCTAGAATATAAGCTGCTTTCAAAAAAAGATAATTAGTAGTAGGCATATAAAATATTGCATGATACCTACAAGTATCAATCAAAGGAGGTTAGAAAGGATTGGGAAGAGAGACTGGATGACCAATTCACAAAGAAACAATGGGGGACATATGTATGACTTCCAACTATGCAACAAAGTTTAGAAGATTTAGAATCTTTGCTTGGAAGTGTTTGCATAGATACTTTTATACCCCAAGTAGACTTCAAAGAATTTTTCCTCAGGTAGATTGCAAATGTTGGAGGTATGATGGGCAAGAAAGAGGCAATTTAGAACATATTTTTTGGGGAGTGTAATGAGTGGCAGACTTTAAAATTCCCTGCACGCTACTCTATCAGAAATACTGGGTGAGCAAATTGGTATAACTAAGGAAATTATTTTTTTAGCTATGATACAGAATTAGAATTGCCTAGACATGGTATGGCCTTGTTGAGTCTAATAGTGGTGGTGCATTAATTCTTCACAATATTATGTAGCTTTTCTCATCACATAGACAGGTGGTCAAAACTCACATTGAGTGAGTGTAAACATTGTATGTCCTTACGCTGATATGCATGAATGACATCCACAACTGTTTTAATGAGTACAGTTACAGTGGGAGAAGCCTCCCCAAGCCCATTTATCTCATACACATTGTTTGCAACACAATCATATGATGCAATGCCTTCACACAGGTGAAGTCTTAGAGTTGTGCTAAGATTTACACTGGAGCACATGTGATTCATACACACGTCATTAGCCAGTGGACTTACATAGCTTAATGTTTTCAGCAAAGGGCAACAGTATATAAATGCACTGACATTACACACGTGACAATGCATGCATTTATCAATTTTAACTTTGGACAATGAAATATAAAGTCATTTTGTAATTTCCTGGCAGTGATTGTTTTGCAAATTTTGTGGTGTGACTGTTCTTGCAAGTGCATCCATTCACTAATGACTTGTATAGCATATCTACACTAATAGAGTGTGGTTCAATTCTGGGACAGTGTGTGTACAAAACAACAGCGACATTTTTGTTGGCCAGGAAATATTGATATTGGACAGCTCATGGTTGTGTAAACGTTAGCATAGTTACCTCCTTGTCATCATTCTGACATAATATTATTGTACAAATTATCATCAAATGTTCTTTCTTACTTCACACATTTATTTCAGTTATTTGTGGCAAGCTCCATTGTATGTCATGTGGCATATGCAGTTAGTACACAGCTCTGTAGAGCATGTAGTATGATTGGCAGGGGTTTGAATCTGGTAACATCTGTCTCTCAGATAACTGTGTCAGACAGGAGTAGTTTAGACAAATATTTACAGCACAGTCAGAGGGACACATTTTTAAGGCACCACCTTCCAAGGTAGGGGATCCATACCTATCACAAGAGGAAAGTGCTGTTAGCTCTTCAAGTGTGTTCATCATGACACACACAGTATACATACTTCTGTGGCATCAGAGGTTGATATGCAGTTTTCTGGTATCTGCCTGGCATGCATTTGAGTCTGGCAAAATGCGAATGTTGAATTTGTCATTGATTGTTCACAGCTATTACTTAATTTCCAAATAATAATGTTCTGAATTGCATATCTTCATATAATTATTTGTTACTCTAATTCTTTTTTATGCACACTGTAGATCTTTATAGGACATGAGAACTTACATAATATTTCTTACTGTATGGCATGATGCAATATCATCATAAAATGTGATTGGGCCTGTGTTAGGACACTTTCTTGTGTGTTTGTGTTGTTTACATGCTGTTATGACAGTGTTTGCTGTAATTTCTTGTGAGCATGCCCAGTATAATCATTTACTAGGTGCTCTGCATTTACAAGTGGAGACCTTGAACTACTGAATTGTCATCAGAACAGTGTTGTAATTTGTCATTTGTGTATTTTGAGTGTTATTGTATTACTGTTAAGGATGTGCATGAGTGTACAACACATGCTTCTCCAATATGTTTCAAGGTTGTCAGATGACAGCAAATGGTGAAACATGTCCCATGACGCAACAGCTGTAGGGCTCATTTCTTCTTATTTATACATGATGTAGTGAAGAATACAACAGTATTGTTTGTTATCACACATATATTCCGTGTATATTCATGTCATATTCAATAACTGCAGTCTATGCGAATAGTCCCTAATGTATCCACAGTCCTTGCTAAGTGTTATCTCAGCTCAGCATGTTATCAACATTAATATCATATTTACTCCCCTTTGTTACACTGTTGCTTTGTGTTCCTCTCACATCCTTCATTAGCATGTATGTTTTTAGTTATGTGCATAGGTTAAGATTTGCGAAGAGGAATTATTATTACTGTATTAGTGTTAGAAAAATCTATATTTACATACATGCTGCTTAGAAAATATATTTACAATGTATGCTGCTTAGGAAGATGTGTATTCAAACATTCAAGCATATATAAGTTGTGTGGTCAAATATATAGAGAAATGTGTGCTTTAGTTAGGAATAAATGTACTTAAATCCATAATAGAGAACAAAGCTTGAAAAGTAGTATGATATGTAATGCATTTAATTCTGTCTTACTAGAATAATAGTAGAAATAAACTTGCATATTATTGCTTGAAGCACAAGCTGCAGTGTAATCAGAAATTTGGCCTTGGCAGCGTTCAAGCACAGCCTGGCTCATGTCTTTCAAGTAAAGATTATTTTGCAAAGTTAGAAAATAATAAATCTGTTCGCATGTGTATCTTCTTCCTGCTTCAACCAGAAGAATAGCCTTGTGCGCACTATCAGAGATAGTGTCCAGCTGGAAAGGGACAAAGAAATGTATTAAAGAGACATTCATCCATTGTATTCGAGCTAATCTAAGAGCCTTGAATTGGCTACATCCTCAGGAGGTCATCGTGACTGACCAGGTGCTTGCAAGGCTGTAACATTCTCATGGGAAAAAGATTTTTTGAAAAACACCATCTCAGCACTTTTTCATAAGTTACTATGATGTAAAGACCCTGTCACTGACCACGTCAGTGAGGTGGGCAAAACTGATAGTGAAGTGTATAAAAAATGGAGACTTCTAATAATAAACCAGTCAAAATTCTATACAACTTTGTGTATGGTTTTTTGCCTCCTAATGTACATTAGAGTATAAGATACTTGAGTTCTCCTGCATTATTGTTTGTTATTGATTGACATTGTTTTTGAATACTCAATGATTTTTACAGTCTGATTCTAACAAATTTATTTAACATTTTGGTCCTTCGGACCGGAATTCCCTTGGTAAGCTGCAGGTCAGAATATATAGGTGGCACCGAAATCTGCGCAGAAGAAGGAAAGACCTCCGACTGAATTGTCGTGTCTAAAGAGGCTGTCCACTTGTCTGATCTGTGGCCGAAAAGCGGAAAACTGGATCCTAAAAAGCATATCAAACATAAGTGGGAGGCTCGGGTAAGCAGAATTCCTCTCTTTGTTTTTGTTTTAGATCAGGGACCAGGTTACACTGTGCTATTGCTAAGGTTTGTGATAGCAGGGAGAGAGGTAGTCGAAGTATTGTATCTTGAGTCATAGATCAGGAAGTAAACAAAGCAAAGTAAATAGTCATTCTAGACACTACTGTGAATACGGGGAATAAGATACCACGTGGTACAAGAGAAAGGGTTACGTAACAGTTCTTTTTTTCTCTCTCTCTCTTCTTTTTTTCTCTTTCAGAGACATGGGAAATGAATGCACTAAAGGGTCACGTGACCGCCCTAACAGAAGATGCAAAATACATGCAATTACAGAGAGCAGATAATGTGAGATATTTTTCAAAATGGGTTAACAAGTATGACTTTGATGGTAAATTAGATAAAATATCATTAGTAAAACTTTTGAAACAGTTAAAATCTGACGCAGAAGGTCAGGCAAAAAAACAACAACAGTTGGGCGTTCCTCAAGCACATAGGTGGATTGAGGAAGTGAACCGAAGGGAACAGAAAAATAAAAATGCAAAGGCATTATTTTTAGACAAAGAGGATAATAACATAATAGTAGCATCGGTCCCTCCCCTACCACCTCCTCCGATGCCTTACTTAGAATATGAAGCGGGAGGCGGGCTGGACCCCCACGTTACCCAGAGACAACAGGGATATTAAGACAACCATTTGTAAGAGAACCTATCGGGACTAGATCCCGAACACGCAAACGCTTATAGATGTTCAACCAAGCGGAAGTTTATTAGATGAGAGTGAGGAAATCTGTCCATTAATAGAAGTACCAAACCCACAGGCAGGACAGGAGGGCCAGGCCTCAACTCTCTTAGTGTATAGACCATGGACACGGAAGACATCCAAAAAGCTACAGAAGGAATTCCCCATCCAAAAATTAACTTTGAGAAATTTTTACAGGATTTACAGGGCATGAGATTGAGTTACCACCTAAATGGGGAAGAGGTAGAAAGAGTAGTTAGACAAATTTTAGGTCCGGACTGGCACATGATTTGTGGCCTGGAATGCCCGTGACGCGCAACTCAGGCCACTCCCACATAGTGACGCAGAACTAGATGCTAGATTGAAGGGTCTTACAGACCGCATTACTGAAAAATGGAAACCTAGGGCAGACTGGACTTGCATTAACCAATGCGTACAACAAGATAATGAAACAGTAGATGCATACTATGGTAGATTATTAGAATGTTTTAATAACCATAGTGGCATGCCTATTCCCGAAAATCAAAAGAATGATAGCTCATATGAACAACAATTGAAGAATGCATTTTTGAAAGGTTGTATTGCCCCTATCAATAGCTTCATTACGAAGCACATGATAGATCACCGAACAAGTAGGCTTCAAGCCTTGTTAGAGTATGCCAGACATGCCGAAAAACATTTTAACAGTAAAAAGAAAAAGAAGACGCAGGTCTTCACAGCTGAAGACGGTGCGGAAGTTTTTGTAGTACAAACAGCCAAGAAGGGTAAGCGAAATACTCAGGGTAACAAACGCTCTGACAGAAACTCAGAAATTTATGAGGACAGGAAGAAAAGAGGTGAGTGCTTCAATTGCGGTAAGAAGGGACATTTGGCAAGGGATTGCAGGAGCAAGGCACCTGTGGAAAAAAAGGATAAGGAAGATGAGGATTGACTATATGACAGTTATGCTGCTCAGCAGTCACCAGGAGAGACTAATGAGCAGGGGAATAATGTAAATACCTTAGAAGAAACAAATGACATGCAACCGGATGTAGAAGTTGGGGAAAGTGAAGTTTTGGACTTGGCATTACTGAGCTTAGAGCTCTATTTAGCAGACACTAAACCGGAAGTTACACTTCTGGTGGAAGGGAGAGAAGTCAAATTTTTGTGTGATTCAGGAGCATCACGAACTTTGATACATCCTTCAAAGTTACCGGAACATTCTGAGTCACCCGATTATATATTAGTGAAGGCAGCAAACGGACAGCTGTACAGGGAACCACTTTCCCATGATATAGCAATAACTGACCCCATCTCGGGCATGACCCAAAGAAGTAAAATAGTACTTTCTGCCAAATGCCCCATGAACTTATTAGGAAGAGATCTTATGCAACTTTTTGGCATAGCAGTAGTCCCTACCATGAACGGTATGGAGGCACAGAGGCAAACTGATACTTTTGTAGTACGATCGGAGGGTGAGGCTTATTATTGGTACAGCCAGGATCTGGTTACAACCGGTCCAGGGGCAGTGACCAAGGAACTGATGAATGTAGCCACCAGCAAGGTGCTTCCCCTCGATGTTGACCAGCAACATTTATTACATTGTACCCTATATTATTGTAGCACATCAGGACCTGATAAAGAATACGAACAAAAGTTGTTCAGGAATCCCGCAAATAGACTAATACTACGGACCCTATACTGGGACACTGAGGGCAACAGTGTAGTGAGTTGTTCGTTACCTCAGGAGTTCTTGGAATTGTACAAATCCAATAAACTACCGCATGTTAGCCTAACCAAAAATAGGAATGTTAGGTGGGTAGATTTGGGTGATAAAGTAACAAAATGGGAGAAACTAACTGACTCAGAATTATCGGACTTAGGAGTACAGAAACAAAAACTAAATTGGTTAACGCAGGCACGCCCAGCTGTACACTTACAACAGAGTGAAGACAGCTGACTGGCGTTCTTGATAGAAGAAGAAGAAAAAGCTTTGAGTGAGATACCAAATGTTCTTTGGTCAACAGGGAAATCAGATGTAGGACTTATTCGAACAGCAGGGCCAGTAGTTATTACACCAAAATCGGCCTTTAGACCAAGAAAAAGACAATATCCTTTGAGCAAGGATGCGGAACAGGGAATCAAACCTATTATAATGGCATTACTTAAAAAAGGGATACTGGTAGAATCCTTAGATTCACCATGTAATACTCCTCTATTTCCTGTAAAAAAAGCAAACGGGGAATGGCGGATGGTACAAGATTTACAGGCTGTAAATGATGCAGTAATATCAAGGGCACCTACAGTGCCAGACCCACATACCTTGTTAAATGATTTGAAGCCGCAACAAAAATATTTTACTGTGGTAGATATTAGCAATGCGTTTTTCTCAATACCTATCCACCCTGACAGCCAGCATTGGTTTGCATTCACATTTCAGGGCAAAAGGTATACGTACACCCGGCTACCACAGGGATATAGTGAAAGCCCAACGATATTCGCACAAGAGATGGCTAGCAACCTAGCGGGGTTTTCTCCACCAGGGGGCAGTCAAATACTACTTTATGTAGATGACATCTTGCTTGCAGCCCCCACCCAGCAGCAATGTAAGGAAGACACAATAGCATTGTTGAAATTCTTAGCTGAGCAAGGGCATAAAGTGAATAAACATAAATTGCAACTTTGGAGAGAACAGGTTAAATACCTGGGATATGTGATATCCAAAGAAGGTAGAACATTAGATGAAGATCGGAAAACAGCTATCTTACAAGCACCTAGACCAACTACCAAAAAGGAAATGATGTCCTTCTTGGGAACGACTAATTTTTGTCGAAGTTGGATACCGAATTATGCTTTAGAAACGGCTCCATTGGCTGATTTAATATTTAAAACACCAATGGCAGCACAAGAAACACTGCACTGGACTCCGGAAGCAGAAGCAGCCTTTTGCAGACTAAAACAACTGATAGTTTCATCATTAGTCTTAGGGCTTCCGAATTACCATAAGAGATTTTTCCAAACTGTAGATTGTAGGCGGGGATATATGACGTCAGTACTGACGCAACAACATGGCGGCAAGCAACGCCCCATAGCTTACTATTCATCACAGTTAGATCCGGTGGCACGATCATTACCACCCTGTGTACAAGCAGTAGTCGCAGCAGCTATGGCAGTGCAAGCTTCAGCCTCAGTGGTATTGTTTCATCCTCTCACGTTGAAAGTACCTCATGCAGTTGCGATACTTTTACTGCAAGAAAAAATAGCATTTTTATCCCCTGCCAGGCATCTTTCTTGCATGACCATACTATTGAGTCAACCCCATATGACAATTGAACGTTGCACGACATTAAATCCATCGACATTACTTCCGATTCCTGTGGATGGCACACCACACAGCTGCCTACAGGAAATGGAACAAGTAACCACACCCAGACAAGATCTTACTGATGTACCTTTAGCCGATGCAGAGGTGACATTTTTTGTGGATGGGTCCTGTAGACGAGGTCCTACAGGAAAAAACCTAGTGGGTTATGCAGTAGTGACTGATGACGAAATCATAGAAGCACAACCCCTGCAACATAACCTGTCAGCTCAAGCAGCAGAATTGATAGCTTTGACACGTGCTTGCACTCTAGCGAAAAACAAATGTGTTAACATATATACTGACAGTCAGTATGCTTTCTCTACAGTGCATGTCTTTGCACAACAATGGAAAAACAGGGAATGATAACATCTACTGGCAAGCCGATTAATCATGCACAATTGATTTTGAACCTGTTAGATTCTATTCAGTTACCCACTAGAATAGCTATCTGTAAATGTGCAGCCCATACCAAACAACAAGATAGAATTTCAAAGGAATGCTCGGGCTGATGCAGCTGCGAAGCAAGCTGCCTCAGACCCAGAAACTGTGCTCTTAAATGAAGAACTACAACCTTCTGAGACTCTAGATTTAGAAATGTTAAAAACAATGCAGACATTAGCTACAAAAGCAGAAAAGCAAAAGTGGATAAAACGAGGAGCAATCCTTGAAGAGGGACTGTACATCTCCAAAGAGAAAAGCCCATATTGCCATCTAATTTATTTAGATATGCAGCTTTGTTGAGTCATGGGCAGAGCCATGTCTCAACAGGGGGGATGGTACAGTTAGTTAACAAAACATTCCAAACATACGGATTTACAATTATACACAAAAATTTTGTGCAACATGTCATATTTGTAGCAAACATCATGCACAGGGAGCATTTAAACCGCGAGGAGCTTTCCAACACCACCCTATCCGTTCCATACTATTTGTATGGATTTCATAGAACTGAATAAATATGAAGGGAAAAATACTGTTTAGTGATCATAGATATGTTTTCAAAATGGGTAGAAGCTTTTCCAACCAGGAATCCGGATGCAGCAACAGTAGCAAAAGCCCTAGTGAATGAAATCATTCCTAGATTTGGCATACCGGAAAGAATTTATAGTGACAATGGAACACATTTTGTAAATCAGACAATTCACCAGCTTGGGAGATTTTTTGGGATTTCTTTGAAAAACCATTGTGCTTATCACCCTCAGTCAGCAGGACTGGTGGAAAGGTACAATGGAATTTTGAAAAACAAGTTGAGAAAATTAATGAGTGAGACTCAAAAGACTTGGATTTGCTGTCTGCCTTTAGCACTGCTGAGCATGAGAACTGTTCCAAATGTAAAGGGCTTGACCCCTTTTGAGATAGTGTTTGGAAGGGCATATTGTGTGCCACAATGGAAGGCCCTCATGCCTGCAGAGCTGGAGGCCGATGGCTCATTAGCTAGTTATATGAAGAAATTGTTAACAAATAAGACTGTTTTGCAGTTGAACTCTTTTTCAGATAAACAAGAAGCAAAACCGAGGCCGTGCTGACCCCGGGGTCCTGGATTTGGCTGAAAGTCATCAAAAGAAAGAACTGGGCGAGTCCAAAGTGGGAAGGTCCGTACCAGGTACTATTGGCAACACCTACTGCAGTAAAAATTGCTGAGAGATCATCTTGGGTTCATTTGACACACTGCAAACCTGTCAAGGAATTTAGTTTGGATAAACACCTTTTAACTGACATACCACAGGAACAGGATGGCCAGAAGCAGAGTGAATAAAATGTAAAACAACCCCAGAGACATTGGTTCACTGGCCTACTGATCATACACTTATTAACTATGTTTGTAGTAACCTTTTTGTTGTTATGGTTTTTTTGCATATAACTACAGAAGTGAAATTAATAAAACGTGATGAAGGACTGGCTATAGACTGGCACCCAAACTTTAACACATACCTGGCTATGAAACGAGTCTATGTAGAGACTATGAGCGTTTCAAATTGCTGGGTTTGTACTGCAATACCCACAGCATATGGAGGACTTTTGATGTCTGCTGTCCCCTTGGGGATAAATGAAACTTGGGAAAACCTATTGTTTGACACAGGTACTGTGAGATCACAAGACAAAGTGGCATTATATTTGCCCGTTACTCAGAAAGGAATTGTTTGTTTTGTTAAAAATGATACACTCCAGGTTGGTTGGAGTAACTGTAACATAACTGTATCTTACAAATGTTATATAAAACCTGTAGACCAAGGTACTAGTTGTAGCACGAATTATGGTTCATATTTAAGCTTGATGAAAACAACATTGAGAGATGTGCAAAAAACTCCTGAAATATATAGACAATTATCTGTTATAGATAAGAAAATGTTTCATTCAGGGTTAACCCGCATCAGTACAAAAGTAGAAAACTGTTACTTTGTTTGTGGGAAAAAGGCCTACAAATGGTTACCTGAGAATTGGTCCGGCAGTTGTTTTTTGGGTTATCTGGTTCCAGCCATAAGACATACTGCAGAATTGCCCCTGGGTAAAATACGTAATGTGAGAAACGTAGCTCAGCAAGCCGAAAATACAGTCAGAAAACCTACTAATCCAGTGGGTAAGATTGAAGCAAGCTGGAAGGACCATTCAGCAGTGAAGGACAAAGAAAAGTTGACCCATATGGACTTGAGTGACAGTGTTATATCCTGGGCTGGGATATTCCCAACCTACGGAGCAGTCAAATCGATTTGGGAACTGAGGAAATTGTCAAAACTCCTCGAAGTAATGAGCAATGCGACTTTTTCCGCTCTTGAACTTGTGACTGATGAAATGAATGCAATGAGAACAGTTGTATTACAGAACCGAATGGCTCTCGACTTCACCCTAGCGGCGAGAGGTGGTACGTGCGCGCTTATCAAAGAAGAATGCTGTGCGTACATTCCAGACAACCAGCATGAAATCAATGATCACTTGGAGGTAATACAGCAGGTGTCAGCGATGGCAGAACCAGGCCCAAACCCACTGACAAACTTTTTCCAGAATCTGTTTGGGGGGTGGGGGTCGGTCCTTATGAACATTCTGATTGCAATTTGTGTGGTACTGCTCATAATTGGAGCATGTGTCTGCTGCGGGATACCCTGTGTGAAAAAATTAGTTAAAGACCTAGTTGACGTATCAGTGACTGAAACTATGTACCAAGATATGGAATTGAATTTGTTGATACCAAGTGAAAGCCTATCTGAAATATAAAACAAATGACTTGCTTAGCTGAAAGTCCTTGAAAGGGAAAGGCTGAGGAATGAAATAATATTGTTTATGTTTCAAATAGAATGAAATGCATTAACAGGAGGGAGAATGTTAGAAAAATCTATATTTACATACATGCTGCTTAGAAAATATATTTACAATGTATGCTGCTTAGGAAGATGTGTATTCAAACATTCAAGCATATATAAGTTGTGTGGTCAAATATATAGAGAAATGTGTGCTTTAGTTAGGAATAAATGTACTTAAATCCATAATAGAGAACAAAGTTTGAAAAGTAGTATGATATGTAATGCATTTAATTCTGTCTTACTAGAATAATAGTAGAAATAAACTTGCATATTATTGCTTGAAGCACAAGCTGCAGTGTAATCAGAAATTTGGCCTTGGCAGCGTTCAAGCACAGCCTGGCTCATGTCTTTCAAGTAAAGATTATTTTGCAAAGTTAGAAAATAATAAATCTGTTCGCATGTGTATCTTCTTCCTGCTTCAACCAGAAGAATAGCCTTGTGCGCACTATCAGAGATAGTGTCCAGCTGGAAAGGGACAAAGAAATGTATTAAAGAGACATTCATCCATTGTATTCGAGCTAATCTAAGAGCCTTGAATTGGCTACATCCTCAGGAGGTCATCGTGACTGACCAGGTGCTTGCAAGGCTGTAACATTCTCATGGGAAAAAGATTTTTTGAAAAACACCATCTCAGCACTTTTTCATAAGTTACTATGATGTAAAGACCCTGTCACTGACCACGTCAGTGAGGTGGGCAAAACTGATAGTGAAGTGTATAAAAAATGGAGACTTCTAATAATAAACCAGTCAAAATTCTATACAACTTTGTGTATGGTTTTTTGCCTCCTAATGTACATTAGAGTATAAGATACTTGAGTTCTCCTGCATTATTGTTTGTTATTGATTGACATTGTTTTTGAATACTCAATGATTTTTACAGTCTGATTCTAACAAATTTATTTAACAATTAGTATGGAAATATTCATATTTAAAATGTTTCTTTGTGACATAAGCACATTTGACTGCATTATTGGAGTACACTTTCTCCTTTTACCCTCCCCTTATTTATGTCTGCAGTAGTACCATTACATTCAGTGTACATTCTCTCCATATAATGTCCCTTGCATCTGAATTCTTGTAATCAATTTGCCTTTACTTCATATAAGGTGTCCATGGGTGCTCACATAATAAGTTTGCTTACAAACGTTTTTTTCAGTGGCATAGCATCAGTTTTGTAGTTAGGGAAGATGAAATATAATTGTGTGTGTATGTGTGTGTGTGTGTGTGTGTGTGTGTGTGTGTGTGTGTGTGTGTGATTGATCTATGTACCTTAAAAAATGTCAGTGATTTATATGGTGTAAAGGCATTGCATTTTCCATTTGGCTGTGTGTGAGATCAGCATGTTACTGCCATAGCCATCATAGCTTTAAATAACAAAAGCCTCTGATTAGTGTTAAAGTGCTAAAATGTTTATTAACAAAAAAATTGAATGCTTTTGTTTCTCTCAAATTATTTTGTTTCTAGATATCATGGCTTTGTCTCTGCTTAACTGTAAGGTGACACAAGATGTACAAATTAAAGTGGTACACCATCTGGGGGTATCTCGTATGAACCATACTAAATTGCCAAACCCAAGGAAAAAAACAAATAAAGAGCTTACTTTTTCATTTGTTGATAGAAGCAACAAACAACCAGCACAAGCCAGTCACCATTTGCTGTAGTAATGTTTCTTACAAGCAAGTTAGCTGCTGATTTATGGGTCTGCAGTTATGCTTCAGTTTCTATCATCACCAACACTCAAACTATATTAGTAGGGAGAAGTTAAAACATACTAGCAAGTAACAACTACATTTTTAACTTGAAAACGCACTGGTGACACTAATATATTAGAAAACGTACAGTGGTACCCCAAATGCCAACTCATGAGTTCAGAGATGAAGCCAGTCAGAGTGATACAGTGGTATTCATAGTCAAGCACTTTACATTTTCACAGTGGTAATCCACAAAGAGTGGCACCACATGGTTATGCAAATCACATCTTACAGGATGTGTACAAACATGCAGAGGCATTTTGTTAAACTTGCCTCCCTATCCCAAAAGCCTAACATGCTTAAGGCATAAGCAATACGGCAGCAGATAATATGCAGATAAGGGGCATTACAACATTTGTGTATTAGGATTCTTATACAGAATCTTAATGGACCTCGTTTAAATACTAAATGTTTAAATGGCCCTGAACTTATCCCAGTGAGCAGCAATTTAACACGAGGATACAGAGTTGCAAGGGGAAGGGAAAAAAGGAATATGCACTACCATACATTTTAAATGGAGGTACAATTATT